>NW_010537018.1:46228-169024 GCF_000687285.1 Phaethon lepturus | reverse complement strand
TTCCCTAAAATTAGTTCTTTAAATGGCAAGTTTGCAGCACACTGAAAGACTGAGTAATAGAGTTTACAGTTGGTTTCCTGTTGCCTATTTGCATTTTGATGCCAATACTCTTAAAAAATATTAATTACTTGTAGTTACTTTACCTGATAACATTTACAAGTCTAATGTACCAGGGGGCCTTCTTGCAAGCATAAGATAGTTAAATAAATATATTCACTAAAATTAATCTTGCAAAAGGATAAATATAAATCCAAATATCATGCGACACACAAAAAACTAACTGAAGTCTTGCTGTGGCTCATATTTTAGGAGGGTTACATTGCCCTAAGAGGAAACAGGAAATGAACAAATCCCAAACCATAGTATTGGTGCCATCATAAGTCCCTAAGTTTAATGACTAAGGGTTTTGTTTGCATTGTTGGTTTGTTTTTAATAAATCCCTTAATTCTCTCCCATCAAAATACATATTGTTAAGAGAAATCAATACCATGGTGATTCTTCAGCTCTAACATCCTTTCAATGTAGGGGGGTATTAAATACAATGCCCTCACAAGTGGTTTCCTAAGAGTGGTACTCAGATAACATAATCTCAATGGGCAGTGTACATTGTGGCTCTTAGCAGGAGTGGACTTCATGAAATTCACCCTGTGTACACACTGGAGTTTTAGTTCGCCAGTGACCATTTAACAGGTCTTAGGAAGGGATGTAGAGTTTCACAGCCAAACTCTCTGGAAAGAGCAAGAGTTTGCAGTGAAAATTCTATTGCTCTGAAGAAATCAGAACTGCCTTCAGTTCCTCAACTAAATCTCTCCCTTTGTCAGCAAAGTGAAGGGGTTTTTTTTTTCCCTTTTTTGATATTGCTATATTGCTTAACAAGATACAAATGCACTTGAGAAAACAGGTTCCTCCGTTTCACTTCCGCCTAAGGGAAAACAAATTGCATTTTGAAAAACTTTAAAACACAGTTTCTGGAATGTTTTAAAACTGCTAAAAGGCTCCATTGTGAAACTCCATCTAAATATGCTCACATACCTCTTTCTTCCAGATGACAATGACTGGAAGACCCCCATTTCTAAAGCATCTCTAGCTGGCAAGTAAGCAAAAGAAGGAAAAGAAAAAAAAAAAAAAAAAAAAGGAAAAATAATTCAATAGTCTTATTCTAGCCTTGTTTTCTCCCTACATACGCTCTACTTCTCCTTCTCAGTTCTCCATCTTTTTGGATACATTGATAATTTACCCTATTTTGTATCAAACTAGAACAAACTCTGGTTTTGTTACACACAGGCTATGACTACTTGGTGTAATGGCTAGATAACTATAATCAAAATAGTGTTTCTACTTGCAAGTATACACAATATAGCCCAGAAACCACATCCCAACCTCCACACTCAATCTCAGAAAGACAAGTTCTGAGTAGGTGAACATGAAGTCACTTCACAAGATAGAATATGCTAACAGATCCTGATGCTGAATTTTTGCTGAAGACATATTTAACTGTAAGCTGATGGGCTAAACTGAAATAAAATTAACCATAGAGCATAAGGAGAAGTGCTAAAGAAGGCAATAAAAGGAACTTTTCATTTTAAGGGTAATGTATGAGCAGCCAGACTAAAAATGATTAAATTCATGGTATAAAATATCTCTGACCTCAGCACAAAACTGGGTTTAGACATTTAAATAAATAATCAAATAAGCTTATGTTCCAGCCCATAAAAGAAAAATTAATCAAGGATTATTAATCTGTGGCTAAGAAAATTACTGAGCCATAGATCATGGGACACAAAGTATTCTGGACTATACGTGTTTGTCACTTGCACATTCTGGGTTCTCACATATTTAAATAACAGCAACACTGCAAGACTGGTGTTCTACATGTCTTTGTTCTACATGTGTCTGTAACTGCAAGGGCAACAATACTCTTTGGTATACCTGCGGGGCTAAGAAATGGGAAGCATGACTGGAAAACTCCAACATACGCTGTAGGGCTTCTTTCCGGTTGAAACCAAGGTACAAGAAAGGAGAAGGCCCAGGCACCCCCACCCCACCCAATACCTCATCCTAACATAGAAGCAATGCCTATATGTATTCTTTAGTGATATATCAATATACAGGAACGACAAACCAGCACAGCTGATTAGCTGAAACATATTCAGGGTTTTCCCCTCCAAAACATTTGTGTAAGTCACCCACAAATAGTGCAGGCTGCCTCTACAGCCCTTAGCCTCTTGAACTCAAGAACTATTTTTATCATTGCAGCACTATTGTAACAGCAAATATCACTCTGCATATGAAGAGCTGGATTTTGACTGGCTGTCAAAAAAATCCTACAACAATTTATCATCCAACTGTTTGTTACACATCGTATGCAGCTGTGCGTTGCACATTTTTTGTGTTTTGGTCCAAAAGGGATTACCCACCTACAGCAACATTACATACAGCATCTGCCTTATTATTTCATTTTCACATTAACCTCAAACCTTCTGGGATGCAAGACTGATACAGCACTACACAGACTCAGAAGATCCTGCTCCTCCAGAGAAGACTCAACATCTGGTTCAATTACAGAGAATATGATAAGCCCAAAAAATAGCACAATTATCAGAAAACTCACTCACAGACTATTAGATCCCTCAGAGGGGGAGAAAAGCTTCTCTGCTGTGACATTTGAAAGCTCGAACTCAGAAACAAGTGCCTTCATTGAATAACTCATTTATTTTTAATTTGACTCTGCGGAGGCAGACAATTAGAGGGGACTCAGGCAAAGAAAGATGATATATCAATGGAAATGCACCTTTCCAAAAAAAGAAGAGATAATTACAGATTCACTTTGAGCCTGAGGATTTGCTCACTAGCTCTAGGGTTACTGTACTAAAGACCAATACACATCAAATAATGCATTTAAAAACCCATCATATGCTGATCAGCATAACCATTTCCAATTGTTTAATGAGTTTTAGGACATAATCTTACCTAGAACATAGGCACTTGTTCCTGCTCAGGAAAAGATGCAAATGGGAAAGAAAAGCAGTAAAGAAGCACTCAGATTATACACCTTCAGGGATGTTTCAGGAGAAGCATAAAAGCAACCACTGTTTGATTCTCCTTTGTTCTTGAAATAAAAGATTCTGTATGGTGTTTTTAAAGAGTGTCGTGTAAAACAGATAATTCACTATTTTTTTCCATCCTCCTAACACAGATAACTCTCAGGACTCTAAGCTCTGACCAACTACTGTGACCAAACAAGACATTAGGAAAAAGAAACAGAATCCACTGAGCAATTAAATTAATTTCTTTACTGGAATAAAGTTAAGGATCACCTTTTAAAGAGGTGGTATCACTAGATATACCACCATATGTTTATTATAAATCCACTGCAATATCACCAAGTGTCCACTTCCAAAATTCCTGTTCTGGTGTGGCTACAGGCATAGGAAGACAGACATTCTCATTAAGCTTCTTCCCCAAGAGGTGGAACTGTCATCAAAACTACTCTTTTTGAAATATTTCCACTTTTTTCGTTGACGCTAAATTTTAGCACAAGACTATCAAAGTGAAATATTAGCACTACAGCATCAAAATTTGTAGTCAAGTGCTCTCCCACTTCCACACACAAGGAACATCCATTCTGGTGTAGTGACTGGCTGAGGGAATTAGGGATGAAAACCAAAATATTATTTCCCCTAAGGATGTGCTCAATATAAGGTGGCTTGATCTATAGAAAAGGTATAAAATCCAAACATCTCATTTTTGTGCTTAAGCTCTGAACATTGCCTGTGTGACTCTCCTTTCCTGCAGCTCTTCAGTGTTAGACCAAAAAACAAAAAAGGGTTTACATCTGAACTGCCAAATATAACTGAGATCTGTGTATAAGCATTATGCAGAGCAAACAGGTACAATATAGTCCTTAAGCACCTGTGAAGCTCCTGTCACCATAAAATGAAACTATCGCACCTAGTGGATTTGGATCTGCCATGATCTTTTGTAAAGATATCAAGAGCAGGCATCACGCAGACTGAAAATATCAGCTGATAGTTTTGAACCTCCAGGCTACATGCTTCTCAGGGTCCTTCTCCAGGATGCTGTCCCTCTGGGAGGGGAGCAATGGCTGCAGCGGGTGTGGTGGCAGGCTCTGGCGGGGGGGCCAGCAGCTGCCCTGCCCACTGGGGCACCCACCTCTTGATGCCACTCATGGATGGTTCCAGCCGGTCCTGCCCCATTGCTGCCAGCCACTGCCTACCAAAACTGCTGCCCATTAAAGCGGCGCTTCAGGAAGAACCAGAGAGATGAAAGAGCTGGAGGGACATTTGGACCGCACCCTACAACACCACCCTCCCACGCACTTCAAACACATGACTGCTGTAGAACTGGATATTCTCATTAGGTTGAAAGACACTGAAGATGAAGCAAAGGTGGTTCAGTAAAAGGTAGAGTATTTTGTAGTACTATTTGCTATCAGGAAAAAGGTGGTAAAGGCTCTAAAGCTCAGAATCTTTCAAAAAGAAGGAAAAATCAGAATACATTCAGATATAATTACTGCCTTTTAATTTTATTTTTACTTTAAGTACTTGAAAAATATTTTTGAAAATATAAACCTGAATTGTTTACCAAACCCTTGAGTTCAAGCAATATAATAGAGTTGAGGACATGATGAATTTCTTCATATGCTCAGATTTCCTGTGCCATTTATTTGTTATGCCACAGCAAATAAGTGTTCATTGCACTGACATTTACATTAGTAGAAATAATTAGACCAGCACATCAAAAAAAGGGCAGCACTTGATTTAGTCTGTGACATCTGAATGACTCAAGGTTATTTCATTTTTGAAACACTTGTATCAGACTTTCTGTGGTTTTAGTTTCCAGAATATCAGGGACAACCCAGTAGCATCATGCCATCAATTCCAAATTAAAGCTGCTAATAACATTACTTAAAAAATGCCAAGCTCCCCAAGCATTTAATTACTGAGATCTTTATAGACAGGTATAAAAGCTGTTATGGCTGCACTACAGTTATATTGCTAAAGTCACAAAGCTGCAGAAAAAACTAAGTTAAAACATGAGTTTTAAAAACATCACGATTTCCTACAGACCCAGTGTATGAGTGCTTGAGCACTGGGTGAATGAGAACTCTGTAAGGATGCATTTGCATGCTGGAAAGTTGTGATTTACCATGTCAAATTATGGAAGATTACAGGTGTTTAATAATATACATCGGTACAAGTAGACTAACAGCTTCCTTAGCACAGATACATCATTCATGGATTAAGAGCTTGCAGGATGCACTTGCCACTCAGGATGTAGAATCCTAAACACATGTATTTTACAAGTTATCAGGGAAAGGGTTCATAGACTTCTACTCTGTTGACTGTATCAGGTGATACTCCAGGGAAAGTTCTGAGCTTTGCCGCTCTAATATATGTTGAAACTATCCTCAAAAATAATTTAGAATTTCTTTTAACATCCAACATTTCCAAAACATCCATTATCACCTTGATGAAAAGACCAGGGCAATTTCAGTTAATTTGTCATATGAACAATGAGTTACATGCTGGCATCTCTTATTACTATAAAGGAGAAGCAACCAGAAATTTGACATTTGTGTTTCCTGACTGCTAAGAATGACTCAGCAACAACTGAAAACACCAGTGTGTTATCAACATTATTCTTATCCTAAATCCAAAACACAGCACTATACCAGCTATTAGGAAGAAAATTAACTCTACCCCAGCTGAAAGCAAGGACACTTGGGTAACGCAGGCAAAAGTATGTAAATCCCCCAAACAATACAGTGGAGTGGGACAGAATAGTGCCAAGTAGCTATTCCGGGCACATCACAGTACGTCTAAATGCTGTATTTAGTTAGTGTCCACTGCCTTTTGCCCTTTCACTTGGCACCACTGAGAAAGGTCTGGCTCTGTCTTCTTTACTCCCAGCAGTCAGGTATTTACACATACTGGTAAGATGCCCCGACCCTTGTCTTTTTAAGGCCAAACAGACTGAGCTCCCTCAGCTTCTCCCCATACGACAGATGCTTCAGACCCTTCAGAGCAGGGTGAAGGCATTGCCAGTCCCAGAGACAGGGGATAAAATGCAGTGAGTTCTGAAGGCGTCTGGACTCTCTGTCTGTTGAACCTGAAACACCACAAATTGCCAAAGGTGACCTGCAAAGCCTGGTAGTGAACCAAGGCGGTGAACCTTGGCTCCCTGAATAGCACAATTTCAACTGACCATAGGACAGGAGGTAGGACCTACACTGAAGAGATCAATAATAAAAAAAAGAATATTCTTCAAAGCAAGCAACTCCCACCTCTTTCTGCCTGCTGATCAAAGCTGCCAACAGATTTGCTCAATAACTAAAAAACCCAAACCTATCTTTTCTTAATGTTTTATTTTCACTTGTCTCAATTCCAACTTGGTGAAAAGAAACTGAACTCCAGTAACATAAGTGTCTATGGCAGTTCTAAATGAACTAAAACACCCGCTGACAGTGTGCTGCTTCTCCAGGTCTTCTCCTTCAACTCAAGGGTGCTTTGCCAGCACAAAAGGGTAAGCTTGCGTAAGAGCCTGCATTCATACTTTATTCTTTTTCAGCAAGTTTAAAAATCATACTGGATGTTGTGTTAATGCTGCACATTTTTAATGACTGCCTCCTTCAGAAAGTACTATTTTTTACACCAAAAAACATGAAAAGGCTTTGAAGAGACTTAGCAGGACTTTTGCCAGCATGGGTATTTGTACGTTTCTGAACCAACAAAGGCCTTTAAGATCCTTATGATGAACAATATAAACAATAATTGTAATTCCTGAAAGAATTGATTATACAACAGGCTTTGGGGTTTTTTAAACATGTGCCACATGGTCACAGGAAATTATAAGTAGATTCTCTTATACAAACAGCCTTTTGCTTCTCCTTAAAACAAAATTTAAAAACAAACAAACAAATGCCAAACCAAACCCATGGCAAAGAGTCAGATTGTTAGTAATTTTGCTAATTTTTAAACTTTATTTAAAAAGAAAAAAAGAAAAAAAGAAAAAACAAAGAGAAATCTATTTTCTGTTTGGGGACCGATGCATTTTTTGACTACCTGCAGTGTGCAATATTGCAATGATGAATAATAAAGATATGATAGAGCTTACTGTTAATAGGCTTTTCAGATATACACATTTTATCTCAAGTTTAGAATAATGTCTTTAGATTTTCACCATGGAAAGAATCATGCTGTTTCATATTGGCCACTGCACCAACTCAAGACAGAAAGTGCTTTTGTAGGCTTCAGGTGTCCGGTGTTTTAAGCAGGAAATAATTTCTCACTTTGAGATATCTGTTCAATGGTAATTATAAATCATATTTTCTTATGCTATCTTACTTCTAAATTAATTTGCCTTTGAACTTTTTTTTAATAAATGCACATTCTCTCTTAGATAATATTCAGAGTACTGAACACATTATATAAACAGTACAGAATGATCACTATAGCCAGGTTATCACTAATGAGAAAAAACTTCAACTTATTTGTTGTTGCATGAGACAAAAACAATTTCAGAAGTATTCTTTAATTTTTTTTCTCCTTTGGTGTGCCTTTTACTTACAGAAAATTTCATTTTCTTCATGAGTGTAACATTCATCAAATCTCTGTGGTACAGCTGGTAACAGCTTTGCAGCAAATCTGATAACACTGACCCAGCAATATTAGACAAAAATAGCTACCATTTATTATTGCTTTTTCTAACTAACCCAAGCTGACCAGTATTTTCAATGAAATGGATTTTTTTTGGCATATTCTCTTGTAACAGAAATGATATAAGAGAAAGGTCAAATGCAGAGACTAACTTTAGCCAAACTTGCTACCTGGCATGTTTTAGCACTAAATACAAAATTTGCTATAAAAGAACAATTTCTGAACCAATGAGGTAGCATATTCCATATTTTTGACTGCAGTATAAGGTAAAACTTAATTTGGCCTCTCAGAGTATTTGTAAAAGCTAATAGCCTTCTATAAGTACATTGTTTAATTGTTACAATTGAAAAGTAATAGATTTTTTAATGAGGGTTTTAGTGAGCTTTAAATTCTAATCTCTATAGATAAATTACTGTACCATGAAACAGCTTCTGCACACAGGTGAAATATAGTAATTTTTTATTTTATGTAATTGTCTGAACATTTTTACAAACAGCAGAAGGAAAATACTGATTTGTTTAAATAGTATTTTTGAAGTTGTTTGCTGATCCATGCTGTAACAGAATTCATGTTCCAAGGGCACTGATTTGCAGAACACTCAAGCTTTTGGTAGTGCCCATATGGCGGAGGACAACACTTCACTGTCCTGCTGAGTGTCACATAGTGCTAATCTGTTTACAAATACTCCAGACTACCCAGTACATAAAAAGTAAACTTTTATGTGAAAAAAACCCCACAGAAAGTAATGCTGTTCCTATTAGAAGTGTCCTTCTTCCTGCAAAAATATCCATCAGTTCAAGAACTACTATTAAAACATACCAATCAACTGCATCATTAATAACCAATTTTAGAATTTGCAGTTTAGGTTACACTGGATTAAAGAAAACAAAACATTGTTTAAGTAACTGAAGTAATGAACGCACATTGGAAAAGAATTATTACCTTGCACTTTAAAGAAGACCTTGAATCAAACTAATCTGCCCAAATGCAAGTGCCAAATCTTATCAGCAGGCTTCTGATGCTGCAGCATATGTACCATTACTCCATCTTTCGAAGAATTCCTTCCTTATGAGGGCATTGTACAGTAAATTGCATTGTCTAAGATATTTTCAAACAACCTCCACAGACTGCTGCAGAAAGCAAGCCGATTAAACATAACTGACAGGTTTACATTCTTATTCAGCCTTCTTAAGACAATACAAAGCTGATAAGGAGACCTCTTCCAAAGTCTTCGGAAGCATGACTATTTCTGCACTTTGTGTGAACTCAGTGGAGGTTTACCAAGGCCAACGGCAGTCTTGCTAGTGATTCCAGCATGAAGAAGTTGGGAACTAAAGGAACTAAAATTTTCAGTGATTGTACACGTTCACAGATGATCATGACAGAAGTCTAAAGAGTCATCTACTTTTAAAAAAAACAGTTCCTAAGCTATGAGCTGCAAACTGTTTCATTACACTGTATAAAGTTAGATTACATTTAGATTACATTTTTTCCACCCTGCACTATAATCTGTCTTCCTGCTATTAATAATTGGTTTCAGGTTTTGGGTTTTGGTTTTTTTATGGTTCTCATAATGCTTTCTGAATCTGACTTAACTCCATGCTTGTTCCATTCTCAGTCTCATATTCGTTCTCACAATCTTTTCCTTTCCTTTCTTCTAAGTGTTTTGAAGGCAAGTTATTCCCACGCAAATACATTTTATAGGTAACACTCTAAAAATAAATTGACTCAGATTTGACAAAATAACATTGTTTAGAAGACTCCTTTCTTGTGAGAAAAAGGTTTTCAATCTCTTACTTTCCACCAAGTGAATAATCACACAAGAATATAATGAATACCTGAGCATACTAAATGAGAATATATTTTACTCTCCTTTAACTGAATCCAGTTAATTGCAAGAACAGGTTAATTAAAACTGAAAAAGTTCTGAAAAATCTTAGTTTAAGATATTATGGCAGCTCCTGTTGTTGCCCTGTCATGCCCATTTTTATTGAAACACCAAAAATAAACTCACCGCTACAGAAAGTTTTAAACCATGTTTTATTGTGTGGTATTCAATGATCAGTCACAGAATCATAAAAATATATCTGGAAAGTCCTTTGAGACATAATCTTGCCCCACCTCAAATCAGGACTGGATATGCCTAAATCACTTCCCTGAAGTATCTAACTAATCTGCCCTTGCAGACCTTCAACAGCAGAGACTGCACAATCTCCCAAGGCAATCTACTTCAATACTTCTTTATTTTTGCAATTAGAAACCTTCCCCTTTCATCTAACCTGCATTACTCACTGTAATTTAAGCCTTTTATTTTTTGTTCTTTTCACCAGGGACAGGAGTAACATATTTCCTTTCCAGCAGCTACATTTCATGGGTATGAAAATTATTCTCTCCTCTAGACTAAATGCTCTTGTTTTTCAACTTCTCAGTTCTTGTTCCTAACCCTGGGAATATATGAAACTTTGAAGAGAACAACACTATTTTGTTAGTAATTGGATAAGACTAAGAATAGTAAGTATAAGCTGCTTATTAAAAAACCTCAAACAAAACAACAAGCAACATTAATACTAACTGGACAAAAAACTAAGACAAGTACCTGGATGTCATAATTTCCTGAAAGTAAGATTAAAATATTTGTTTTAACATGCTTTTTCCCTCTCTGACTGACAATAAAATAGCCTAACATACCCATGCTGTGCATTCATATACTTCATACTTCCAACCCAACCTCACAGTATTTTATGAAGCAGCAGTGAATTCTCTTAATTAAAGCAGACAAATAACTGAAATATTTATAGATAATTAAGGCAGTCAAGATAGAATTATGTCACAAGCCTGAAAAATACTAAAGTTCAACGGGATTCATATATTTAAAATTACCAAACTACTAACAATGATGATCTAACAGGTCTTGTACTTCTGCTTGTGCCTGAATGAATGCCGATTTTTCCTCTAGCACTGAGAGCATATTTAAAGAATTCAGACATGCACAGAAACTCTTCCCCAGGTGGGAGAATAGGAACAGAGTGGAAGGAGGGAAGACTTATGAGAGGTTTTAATGAACTACTTCAAATTCAAACAATGACCTCATTTTTTTTCCTCTGAACCAAAAACTTTGAAATTGGACAAACAGATTATCTTCTCTGTCTAATGCCATTTAAGTTGACCTTTCCATTTTATGCCAATAGTTTTCAATTACAGAACCAATCACAGTATATTTCACTAAACAGAGTACTGTGATTAATTAAATCTAATTTTATCAACAGCCAGAATGTGAATAGCATATTAAAGTAAGGTGAAAGAACAGCTTTGATTGATACACTGAGTTTTAATTTCTAATTCCTTGTCTCCCACTCTTTTGGTAGGGATTGAAGGTTACACATCATTGAACAAGGTAAGCTACTATAACTCAAATGTAGCTTCAAAGATTTGACCTTCAGTTTTAACTCAGACTTTCCCCCCCTCCCTGTAGTATATAAACACCAAATTGATAGGTGCTGGAGCTATGGAGCTATGTGCTATGTGGAGAGTTTTAAACATAAAATCCTTATAAACCCTAAGACTGACATTAAAAATAATTGTCATAGTTCTTTGGGCAGAAGAACCTATATCCAACCTTTGCTACAGACTACTTTTATAGTTCTTTAAAAGGTCTCCTTTAAAATGCAAGATAATAATTCTTTTCCAGTGTGGGTTCATTTCCTGAGCTAATTAAAGAAGACCTTTAGTCTTCTAAGAACTAGAACCCACCCATGTCCAAAGCTAGGTATTTAAATTTGTGTTTACTTATTAACATAAGCAGCCTAACTCTCATTGGTACCCACAGCTCCTACTGATGTCAGCACTTAAGTTTGAAAATGTTAGTGCTAGTTATTACATCTAAGCATCTTGTACCTGACACCCTCCTGTGGCATTGCACTGAGGAACTCATGAAAAGATTGTGCTCAAGAGCCATGTGAGTTCTGCCAAAACCATGGCAGCCAGAGAAACGGTACTGCACTTTCCATAGCCCTCACCCCTGAGAAAAGGTGCTGCAGCCATGGTCTTACGGACCATTTCCATAACCCCCTCCTCTGAGGGCAGGTTTTCCAGTAAACTCAAGACAGCAGACTTTTCTGCCAGCCTCCCGCTGGGTCACAGCTGCAGTGCCGGTTAACCCTGGCCCTTGTGGAGACTTTCATCCCAGCAGGCTCACACCCTCCTGCAGGCTGGCTCTCACCAGGCCTTCTGGCTGAGAGCTTAGGTGAGTCTCCGTTCTGCCTTTGCTAAGTCTCTGTGCATAAACATAAAACACTTTTATTCCCTCCACGCTACCTTGGCTGAACTCAGTATCCTTATGTTCCCCAGCAGATCTGATATCCAGCTACACTTCAGTGGCTCTAAGGCAAACTCCAGGGCTCCCTTAAAGGCCAATTCTCTCTACAACCAGGACCATTACTACCATGTAGACACAGAGAATAAATGATATTATCTCAGCTAGCACCATGAAGTAGCTCTTCTTTAAAAACTGACTTTTTACTGATGACTGTTGCAATTACAGGGATTAATATTATTAGTCCCCTTTTTCTCTTAGCTGGATATTTCAATGCTCAAAAAACCTGAACTTTAAAATGTCTCAGGTCTGGGGAGGAGTCAAAAAGGAAACACATTAAATTGTCAGTTTAATATATATTGGAATCCACGGAGACATTAAATTTCACTTTTCATCTATGAATATTAAACATTAATGAGGTCTCAGGTACAAAGACATTAAAGTGAAACATCAGATAGCTATGACTTAGCTCGTATATAGAGAAAGAAAGTTCACAAGGGAAGCTATTAAAGGTCACAACCACAGAACTGCCATAAAACCAGAACATACAATAGATGAAAAAGAGAGATTCAAGTAAACCTGATTTTAAAAGGGCTATTAAGAAATGCATATGTGTTTCCACAAGCAGAAATTTCACGTAAAACACAAAGAAATGGAAAGTAAGTACATAATCCTATTCACGTATGGGTTCCAAACAAAGTAATGTTCAGATTGAGAGACCACAGACATCTCTTGGGTGACCTAAGAACAACCTGTGGAGGAAGCTGACAAACCTTAAAATGAAGAAACAACATCATAGCAATAGCTGCATCCTGATGTCCCTTGTTCCTCCCACATCTCCAGTTCTGGAGATTCCAATGCCTACAGTTATAATAATTTTAAAAATCCAAACATACAATGATTACACAAAAAGATAGTAAGGTAATATGCACTATTTGCATCTCAGCATACCCAAAGTATAAGGAAAAAAATAATTTAAGGACAAATAGGAAAGCAAAAGATCATAGGCCAAGCTTATTTTTTGTGCATTTGTAATTTACTTTTCTTCCTCTACCATTTTATTCATATGCACAACCCCCCTCCTTATAGGTATAAAACCAGATATGCCTTTCCTCCACTCTTGAAGATAAAAATTTCTAGTTACAGAAATTAAAACCAACCTGGGAGGGATTCAGTATTTGTAAGCAGTCTCTAGCACATTTGACAGAAACACAGCACAGCAAAATTCAATAGTAGATGTTCCATAGATAAAAACCAAAACTGAAAGTCACAGATCTCCCTAACTTTATACAGAAACTAGAATTGTGTACCCAGGCTATATTTAATGATGTTATTCTGTAAAATCAGAGTTACTAGCATAGGATGGCTAGCACAGCATATTTTTAATGCATATTATCTATTTAACTGGAAAACTTTCACTTCTAAATGTTGTATCTCAGAAATATATTTAAAGATAGATGGATATACAATACTTGTATTACAGCATCTATCACCACATTAATAATAACAGTCACCAGTACATGTGACTTCAGTAGAAACTTATCAATCTCTGTACACTTAGATCTTGGATAAAGCCATATGAAGAAGCCAGTCACTTCCATAAAGCTGAAGGTCACTAGAAACCTTAATTGAAGCAAACCTCTGACAGTCTTTTACTCCAAGTCATATTCTGAGCACTAAAATCTGTGCCCCCAGAAACACCTGTGTATAGTCATGAGCATCCCTCGGTTTAGACAGGTTAATCAAGCCTGTTAATCCTGTAATTGCAGGTGAATTATCAAATTCAGTCAGGGTGAAGGAGAAGGAATAAACAGAAGTTATGTTCTTAGCTGTGCTCAGCATGAACTGTGTTAACAGAAGTAAAATAAAAGGTTTTGTTACTAAATTGAACAGCCACACCTCTGCATTCATACTAACTGCAAATCTACTGAATAAAAGATGTCTTTTTTTTTAGATAGACTTTCAGAATGCAAGCAAACCTTCTTAAGCTTTTCCCATGGACACATTTTCAGCAACAGTAACAGCAACATGAACAGTTGTAATTAAAGTTTTTTTATAAATCCTTCACTATGACAGTGTTTAACAGCCCTAGTTAAGAATCATAAGCCTACCATGTTCAGCAGCAAAACCTAGTTTTTGCCCAAAGGTGTTCACAATCTAAGCCTAAACAGATAACCAGAGAAATATAAGCAATGAGACAGTATGATTCAGCACGGAAAATTACACTTTCAGTGCACTATGAACCTAACTAGTACTAAATTCAAGATACAGTCATCAAAACAAAGTATTTTTCTTATTAATTAAAGAATAGTTACATTATCTCCTACAAGTTTGCCTTGTGCTCCTCCCAAGCAACTACACAAAAGGGAGATGAGGGTTTAGGCTGAGTTCCATTGACTGATGAGAACTGATGTTTCAAGGACCTATTGAAAGAGCTGGGGTAATCTCCAAGCCACTTGGGGATTAAAATCAAGCAGTGAATGCTTCAGGTTTTATATTAGGGTGGCACAGTCAAGGCAGAAGCCTTCTCCCTGTATCTCTGTCAAGTCTAGGGAGAAAGATACAACAATAACTGAGATGCTGATGCCTGAACAAATATTCAGCTCTGTGGCTGAATAGGAAAGGTTGCACCTACCTGAAGACATGAGAAAAACCCCTAAGTTTTCAATTTGTCTTCAAACAAGATATCACACACTATCCTTAAATCAGAAGTAACTCTTTAGCTCCCTGATTCTTCTTATAATTGGTTTGGAAATTTTGTAAGATACAATTTTCTTTGTACACACTCTTCTATATTAAGCATGCCTGTTGGCTTTTACACAGTCAATTAGACCCATATATTCCTGCCCCCCAGTACCTCTTCATCTCACTCACAGAGGCATACCACTGATGACACAAGTGGTGAAACCAAACTGCACTATCAGTAATGGCCTCACGTCACTCTGTTCTTCCTGGAGAATACATGCATGATACAGCCCTTTGTCAGGGCTATATAGTTCCCTTATTACCTGTATCAAGCCCATACTGCACATACAAACTCTACAGAAAGTGCACCACTTGGGTATTGCAACATCTCCCCCCATGGTATGTCCTAACTTGGAGAAGTCCTCCACCACACGTCCTGGCATGCAAACATGTACCGGTCATGTGCCCTGAGTTGCCTGTATTCATTGCCCTGCTCTGTATTCACTACCATTCAGTAGTGATTCAGTACCAGTGCAAGCCAGTACTTGTCATTCATCTATGTTTAGGTATTCATATATGTCACAGAATCACAGAATCATTAAGGTTGGAAAAGACCTTTAAGATCAAGTCCAACCATCAACCCAACACCACCATGCCCACAAAACCATGTCCAAACCATGTCAGATGGTCTGTATTTAGCACCATACACAAATGGTTTAAGAACAGTTTCTTTTAATGTTTCTGACACCCAATTTGAGTTCAAGACAGTTACCACTATGAGTGAGAATAGTTCTCCTTAAACTGACCTGAAGAGAAAATAAGAGCTTCTAGAGAAGTTATAACTTAGTCCTCCTCATACCAGAGGGGGGAAAAAAATCCCTTCAGTTATTGTTAACAGTCTCTTCTGAGGTGAAAAATATCATCATTTAATCTCTAATCTAGAACCAATATCAATATCTGTAGCAAGTGAAACTTAAGCAATTCATTCAACTCAAGACTCATTCAATTTCTGCAGCAAATGGCTGTAACTTCTTTTTCATCCATTAATGTTTTCTACATTTTTTTAAATGATGGGATCATCCTTTGAATCAGTGCTTGCTTAGTAGCAGGTGCCTGTAGCTAATGCCCAGATGGAATGAGAAAAGTCACTGCAGAAAGATCTTTTGGAAGAGTTTTACTTTAATTTATATTTACACATAGCTTTTTTCTCTCTGTCAATGAATTAGTTATCTAAAAAATTGTGATTCTCAAAACAGAATTTCGATAACCATAGTGTAACCGTTATGAACACTATACTAAAATACTTTTCACAAACACTGTGTATTAAATTACTAAAGTGTAACTTGATGGCAAATGATCACTTACGGTCATTTTTTTAACGCTTCACAGTTTTTAGAATGAATCGGTATGTTAAGAAACTGCATTATATAAGGTGCTTTTAATACTACGTTATCTTGTGAGGGCCCTGAGTGCCATGCCTCCCGCTCTGGGGTCTCACTGTGGGGGCCAGGCCTTACCTGAGTGACCGCTGCTGCCCAACCGGGCCCATCCCTGGGCCTGGGACCTGGGCCCTCACCCACAGGCTGCCTCCTCGTCCCTGTGGCCCTGCCCGGCCATCCTGGGCTGCATCTCACCCTGGTTCCCCTTGCCAGGCCTGATCTTGACCCTCACCTGTGGGCTGGCGGCCTGGCTCAGCCCAGCCACCAGGCTCCTCGGGAGCGGCCTGACCCTCCTGCGGGGCCCTTGCTGCATCCTGGCCAATCCTACACTGAAAATATTCCTTGCTTTCCCAGGTTCAAAAGGCCTGAAAAACAGTTTTAAGTATCTCTAAAAAATACATAACTCACCAGAAAGCTGGAGATACTAATTTATATTTCTGTGGATAATGTAAGTGGGTTTGCTATATGATGTGAATTAATACTTAGCATAATAACGAGTGAATTAATTAATCATTACATAATGTGAAGTAAGAACACCATAAAGTCAGCTAGAAAGTCAACAACTGCAGCCACACAACCACCTCTACAGGATCACCCTTGTGAAATGGAAACTAAGAAAAGGTCACAGCTTAAGAGTTTTCTCCAGAAAGCTGTTCTCGTGGCCTGAGCGCCATCCATCCACATGCTGATCTGCAATACAAAAAAACAAACCCAAGCACCATCCATAGCAGGCCATCTGCTCAAGTTGCTTGTTAAACGTTACCTAAGAAATATGTTAAGCCTGAGGTGAACTAAATCTGGAGAACAACAGATGGAGGTCAGTTTTCTATGGCTCATGGTGAACCTGAGTTTACGGTGGCCTGGAGCGTTCCTCAAAGTGCCTCTGGTGAAACCACACAGCCAGCTAACTTCTAGACCCGGCACGAATCATTTACAAGAAAAACACCATACTGCTAAGACCATACTGCGCTCGATTAAATTAACGTATCTGAAAACAAATGCCAGAAACAGCAGCCTCTCTTTGTAGAAAATAATGAGGCTACAGCCATGCAGTACTACCTACCAGAAAGAAAAAGGAAGACTACACATCACAGAACATACTTGCCATAACACATCTCAGTCATAAAAAGGGGAACATAAGGTAAAATAAAACCAACAAGGGAAGGGTAAATCATGAAGAAAAATTGTTTCCACTGTGTGTAAGTCCAATCAGTGTTGAAAAAACCTGTCATCTATCAAAAAGGTCTAGATAATAGAGGTACTACTAAACAAGGCACTACATAAAAGCACTGACAACTGATGTAATTTGTTGCTTTAAAAAGGGTAATATTCTGGCAGGGTGGATTGCAGCCTATTACGGGCAACAGGCTATACCTGCACTAATACATTTAAAAGTGCCTGGGAGTAATCTGGGGCAAGGGAACACGGCTCTTCATAACTGCGAACCATTAGAACGATCTCTGTCACACTTTTGTCCCTTGCCAATTAGCCCATGTACGTTTCTGCAGTGATCACATTCTGAGCACCGATTCCCATCAGGTGTTTTTCATCGAGTTGGTCCTGTTTTGGAGACCAGGAGCTACACAGTGCGGATGCTGGCCACTCCATGATAGCTGGCCACCATCATGACAGAGTTAAAAATCTGGGGTATTACATACAAGAAAAGCACTGCTTGGACAGAGCATTAATACAACACAGTCAAATACCAGCTGTCACATTGCATAATAGAATTTCTTTGTTCTAGCATTTACATTTAACAAACATGAAAAATACTAGCAAACTCTTTCATACCTGCAAAATACAGGTAACTGACTGCATGCCAAAAAATTTATAAAAATGTTAGCTGTAACACTCCTAACTTTCACTTTTAATGTCAGTAATGTCAAATCCTCGAAATGCCCACTGAAAAGACTACAGGCATTACTTGTAGTGTGTAGTAAAGCACCGAGCAGCACACAAATTTTCATTACTGCAGTTAATTCACAAGGTTTGAATCATCAGCTGGTACATTTCAATTCAGGTACAGCAAATACACATAAGAGACACAGAAATATTATCTAAGATTGTAAAAAAAAATCAATCTATAAAGCAGTCTTTGCAGACATAGAAATAAAACCTATAGTTATATTGTTTGTCATGTATAGATAACTACTATAGCTTGGGTATTTATTAACTGAAAGTAGAGAGAATTATTAAAGTGCCAAAAGTGTTTCCTATACATTCCTGTTACTTAACGTATCAAATACCAGCACTACAAATGTCGTATGACAATAGTTTAATCACAAATACTGGAGCATTACAGCTACTATACACTCAAAAATGTATGCAGGCAGAAGAAAATCTTCATGGTCTCTAACTTATTCTAAATACCACTTCATTGTTTTCTGCTTAATCCTCATGGTTTAGTATAATAGACGCATGTCTGTACACATCTGTATCAAAGTTGTGACCTTCATTTGACATTACAGCTGCCTTTGGAAAAGTGTGACCTATGTTTCAAGAATGTATGTCAACTGTGAGTAGCTGTCACAGGTAAGCTGCTGACAGGTTATTGGAATGCCTGTCACCTTCTTGGATGGCTTACACAAGTGTCACCGGCGGTGATTGTCATCTCAATGTAAGGACTTCACCCTTAAAGGAAGGTTTTGTGAAAGAGCATGGCTGAAGTGACGCTGAGTAGTGGGTGACATAAGAATGGAAAGAAACTTTATTTAATAAAGTCTTTCCCTCTGTATTACCACTGTTACCAAGGAGGTTCTGTAGATGCAAGAAAAGCCCTGCCTGAAAGAACCGTTGGTCTAAGGAGTGAGGACAGACACAGACAGGAGACCTTGCTGTGCTTCGTCACTTTTCCTGAAGATCTCAAACTTCCATATGCCCTGGGGCCCTGATCTTTTGCACGTTGTACAAAGCCCACATTCCTTATTGTACTTGGTAAGTTGTCCACAAGGGATTATAGTATGTAATAATTGCTTATGGGCACAGTGTTTTGTTGGTGCATATAGAACTGATGGTGGGAACAGTTTAGATCCTCTGCACTTTAGCATCCTAAAATATTGTGCTAGGAGGAAATATATTAGTCCATGTGAATTAAATAATTCCAGCATGGTGCAGTATTTTTGTATGGGGAAGACCCAGGTAATGCCCATGTGAGCATAACACCCTTTCCTACAGGGTGAAAAGGTAGGAAAATGCAAATATAGCCTAGACGGCAGTCTCAGGGTACACCATCCTTAAATGTGGTTTTCAGAAACAAATATGGAGGGTGCACTGGAGCTTAATTCAAGCAGTGTCCAAGTGGCGGTTTTGTATAACATTGTAAAGCACCTTAGAAAGTATCTGTATTTTAACTGGGTGGCGTGAAAGCGGTGTTATCTTTAAAATTATTCTTGTCTGTGTCTGTTTGCTTTCCTGCAAAGCTGCCACCTAGAATTTTCATCAGCTTTTTAAATTTTTCATATAGATACAGTTCTTGGGTAACAACACTCTATTTTCAAAAATGCTGGCATACTGCAGAAATCCATTTGTGTGTCCAGCTACAACTATTACTCAAAACAAGTACCATCACAAAACTCCCCAACACGCTCCAAGTGTCAAAAGAGTGGTTCCAGAGAATAATAAGTATTTACTTTTAAAGGAGAGGGAAAAAAGGTCATAATTATGCAAAAATATGCCTCATCCACAAAATTCTAGCATTTCCAGTTTGCAAGCAATGTAGATGACATGGAGCAATGATGCATCAGTTAGCAAAGGCTTTTTCAACTTACAGAGGTTCCCAAGTCTCCCTTTCCTGAGGATAACATAAGCTCCTTTCCGTATTACCACCCACCAGACAGAGTATTTTCTGGCAAAGAAGTGGATGTAAAGGCATATCATTTCCACACAAGGTTATCCTATGTGTTTATGACAGCAAAGCATATACTGCATCTATGTTCTACCTATTTGCTTTGTCCATTAATTAGCACATTGCCATCACAGGAAAAATTTAATGCGTTATACTTTGCCGTAAAGAATTCAATACCCATTTTATTTATATTATTTTTACATATTCTGAGTTTCCTTTTGAAAATTTATTTTCAAACTCATTAACATAGATTTCAATTTCAATAATAGATGCAACACATTATTTTCACTCTTCTCAGAAGAAAAATAAATCCATCTCTACTAAAAAAAGAAAGTTTTATTCTACTGATAAAATAAATGCATTTTTTCTAAAGAAGAAAAACGAAGATATTTTTGTTAATGCCTTAAATTTAATATAATATTTAATCATCAGAAGATGTAGAAGTTTATCTTAAAATATAACGTCATAGTTGCAATAAGAAACCCTAAGTCTTCTGTAGACAGCTGTAGTACTGGAACGTCGCTACTGATGATTCATATACTCTTGAAAGTTTTTTTCATGTTTCCTTTGTGGCTGCTCTAAATAGCAAATCTCAATCAAGTCTCATAGCAAACTCTCACAGAAACTTTAACTTCACCCAAGGGATGAATGTCATATCTGATACTGTCCATACCTTTACGCATCTGTTTCTACACCTTTTTTAATCTTTCTTTAATCCCTGTTTAACAAGCTGAAAAGGATTCTTTTGATCATAAATTTCTCTTTAAACTAATTTCTGCATGGTGAATACTGTGCTTTCTGGGACTGCAAACAATTTTTAAACTCGAATTACAAGGGGGGGATTTTTTATTTTTAGAACAGTTTGTTTATTCTTTTTTTCCAGAGCCGTTCCATAATTAAAAAGCAAAACTAAACAAAATTATGAGCACACACATAGTTGTACATAGCATTCAGGCTGATATTTTAAAAATTCAAATCCATCCATAAACAGAAATTCTGGTGGGGCAGAATAGAGCCTGGTTGAGTAGTACTCTGAACTCTTTTTTTTTGTTACATGCCGAGTATCTACTTAGTAAACTTACATAATAATGCTTGCTATATTATACTGCAGAAAAGTACCCTACTCAAGAAACGTCACTAATCCAGGATGGGGAGCTCACAGCACAACAAAATACAGCCACTGACTCCATCTGTTCCCTGGAGCAATACATATTCTTTGCACAGATGGGATGAGTGGGACTAAGAGAAGAGTTGAATTTCCCCGCTGAACTTGTGGGAATAGAGACAGAGACTACTTCTAAAGGAAGAAGATGTTTTTTACTGACACCGTATGTCACGTATTGATGTCATACACTGAAGAATAAAGGGCAAAGGGTCCTCTCTGCCCAATCAAAACACTCAGATCAAACATTTTTCAACAATCTTTCTCCAAGTGCTTTTAAAAATTGGCTATTGCTATAAAACTCCTCTGCTGTGCCTACACTGTTTCCTATCTAGCGTATCCACAAATGGGTTAAACTTGATGCCCAAGTATCATCAGACACTGAGGGAATGTATGCATGAGTGAGCATGGGGTAGACATGTGGGAGTCCCAAGACATGATTTCAGAGTTAAAACAAGCTGACTGCATCATTTCAAGGAAGGATGTTGGACCAGAGTCCCAGGACTACAGGAGTGGCCAGAAACCCAGAACAGAAGCAATAAACGCTTCTCTCCTTAGACTGAGGATTTCAGAACACTTCAGACCAACAGCTCTGTGACCACGTGGAGTGGTTGTAGGCCTGGCAGTAACAGGTATGGAAATGTATTGAATGATTAATTCCAAATTGCTAGATATTATTGATGCATCCCTCTCATAGCCTCTGGAGCTCTGGTCAAAGACAGTTTGATTTTTATCGCTTTTCTCCCTCCTCAAGTCAGTTTAGATTTTGGCTATGAGAGTAAATTTCTTAGTTAGAATTGTGCCAAACTACCTCACTGTTTCCGCTTGAATTAAACTAGAGTCAGAACTTCTATTTACTTCTTAGATGTGCCAAGCAAGTAAGGAATATGGAGGGTGGGTTGGGAGCTTTTAAACAGCAGTTGTGTAAATGGCTTAGCTGCTATAATACCACCTTAGGCTGTGACAACCCTAATTCACAGATCTCATCGTCTCCACCTGGCTCTTCCTCTAAATTCTCTTGAACATCTTTGAGTGTCTAAAGCTTATAACAGCACAAGTTCCCTGTGCAGATATCAGGACAACTAAACTTGCACGCTCATTTGCACAGGATTTAGTAATTTGTAAAAACTAAGGGCAGATTTCAGAGAATGTGCACTGAAGCATAATGGTTATTGTCAAAAGCTGTATTTGACGTGACCGTTGTATTTTTTTCTTAAAACGTCTGGTATTTTTGACAATTGTATTAATTACGTAACAGACCTACATTACCCTAATGTAACAAATTATTTCAGATTGTTGTGTTTATATTATACACACCTCTGCAATATGCATATGCAATATATATAGTGTAAAACAAATATTTTTCAGGTTATGTCTGGCCTTTATTTATGATAAAGTTACTTGTTATCATAGAGTAACTCATTGAAACTCGGTAGACTTTGTTACAGGGGTACATATTAAATTGTAAGCTAACAAAAAATGACACATGATCAATGTTTATGGAACTATAAAAAACACATTCCAGTTCTGCTAGAATAGATGATGCACCATTGCATTTTTAAACTGAAGCACAAGAGCTTTCTTGTGTTATTAAAAGTCTTACACATTGTGACAAGTACATGACCCTTAAAAAGATAACGAAGTGTGAATATTGATGATGAAAATGTGTATTTCTGTGATAACAAGCAACCATAAATATACTCATTTGACTGTAATCTGTATTAATTGCACTACCAGTTTGCATTACATGTCCATATTTCATTTGTGTGTGCTTTTGTCTAAACATAAAGGCAAAATAACATATTCCTTCATCACGTCATAAATTTTAAAGTTTAATTTCATATAGTATAAACAGGGCACAGTGAACGATTATTACAAGCACAGTAAAATTAAGAATACTCACAGACACCTCCTGTATGTTGTAGCAAAAGATGAAAGAAACCCATGCAGCAGAATGCAATTCATGTATGTGCCCAGGGCTCAGAACTGACAGTCTGTCTAGCTCTCAGCCACACCAGGATCTAGCAACTAACTTTGGGACAGAAAGTGTGAGGACACCTTCAGCAATTCCCCACCTGCTCACAAGCATTATTCACACCTGTAACACAGTGATAAGAGTAGTGAGCAGAGCAGGTTCCAGAGCGGAGTCCAAGTGCCGTAGATGCCCAGAAGCAAAGCAGAAATAAAGAAGAGAAAATAATATGCCCTGCACATGCTGACAGTACGGAAGAAGAGAGGACATACGGAAATGTTATTTCCAATTGAGATTTTTCTGTCATTGACCTAGAAACTGCTATCCTATCCTATCCTACTCTACTCCTGCCATCAACACTAGCAGTATTCCAACTCATATGGTGTGAAAATACAGACAACTATGCATGCAGACATGGTAATGAGATCAGTGAATATTCATCTTTTTTTCCCCTGTTTATTGCCTGAAACAACACAAAAGAAATTCCAGATTGCTTGAAATGGAAAAATAAGAATAATAATAAATAATCATAAAACATTTGAGGTCAGAGGTGTCAGAGGTCAGAACCATTTTAACCTTTCAAAACCAATTTTGTTCACTCCTGTTCTGATGCTGTGCAATCATACTACTTACGTTGCAATCTGAAAAATAAAACTAAAATATATTTAGTCAAGAGGATTCCAGAGTTGAAAGAGTCATTCAAAATGTCTTAATTTAATTCATATGATCCTCAGCTGAGACTTGGATGTCATGATCCTATCTGAGGTTGACTACATTTCCATGGGCTTATACCCAAGAAGGTAAGTAAATAACAACAGAAGAGAACCATGTCTGGCTGATATAATTTGACCTGACTGAAACAACATCTACTATATTTTAAATCAAAAACTTAGCAGCTTCATACGCCATAATGTTTGTATTATTATTGGCATATACATTATCATTAATAACATGCACTAGCAGTTGTAATAAGAACTGTAGATAGAGGAAATACAAATAGAGAGCAAGTCATTAGCGACAGGGCAGTAATTTTTTTTTTTTAATGTCATTAACAGATAACTGCAGAATTTCACAGGAGGAGATTAACAGCACTTGAGTTTTTTTGGTTTAGGTCTTTCGGTCATAATCACTGTACCGAAAACTCAGTGATGCTGAAACTGAAGCGTATGATACAGAGTACATCCATGATCCTCTTAAAACCATTCCTGAAAGATACAGAACTGAATAGGCTGCACAGCAGATAGGTCACCTTTCAATGAGTTCAGCTGCTTTAGTGACTGTTGAGATAGACTAGACAAGCTTTTTCCATTGGTTTAAAATCATCAAGATATACCATTTTCTTTATCAGAATTCTGCAGATGCCTTATTTCCTTTTCTGATAGCATCACTATACTTCCATGAGAAAATACTTCTGCCTTCAGCTGTCAAATTCCTGAATGATCCACAGCTTTCCATCTAATGCAGATTTTATGTAATGAAAATAAATGATGCCTTTCCATAAGTATTGTGGAACCATTTTGAATCTCAGAGCCTTTTGATGTAAAAATTTCAATTGTTTAGTCTCAAGGTGTTTTTTATGATAATTGGGATGTCTTTCACATTTTTATCTATAAAACTTTATATTAAAAATTCAGGCTAATCTCAAAAGTTGTATTTGCTGGAGAGAAAACAATGAGAACTGCCAACTCCAATGCTTCAAGACCTCTATGTCAAGAGAGAATTGCCTTGTATTAGTATTAGAAGTTCCTTATAAATTCTATCATTAGATATCTTCCCTGGTCTTTCCAGCCCTGACCAAGACAGTGGATAAGACACTGGTTTAAACTCTTACACTTAATTCCTACTAACATTAGCATACAAGAAGCTTCAGTATATCAAATTGAGAAAAAAAACCCAAAACAACCTGAATCTACTGATTAAAACTTAAGACAGTGATACCATAAACCTACTGAAAATGGATATTGGACAGGGTTTTGTGGGGCACGGTTTTCAACCATTTCCTTAACTGTTAACCTGGCATAGGGACTACTGGTGCAATTACTTAGATCTTTCAAAGCAAGGTTCAACTTTAAAAATTTTCTGTGTTACAATGCCAGCTTTTTACAACAAACTATAGCTTTTCTATTATAATTAGAGCCCTGCTTGCTTACTTCAATGGTGATAATTATAATTACCAAGTTTTATTAAGAATACTACTGGCAGGGTGTTATGAGCATTAAGCATGTTACATTATATTACTTTTTTGCAGCAATAGCAAAATGATTTAAAATCAGTTATTGATGCCTTGATCAACAACTGAGAATTGGTATAAACATTTCATCATGGTAGATAATATGAAGAAAATAGGACAGCATCAGTGTTACAAAGGTTTTAGTATTTTTAGTGAAGATAGATACAACAGGAAGTAAGGATCTTGGAACCTTATTCCTGCCTACGTCAGAGAAATATGCTTCAAGACTGGGACCTCTGGGCATTATGGCAATCCTAAAATAAAAAAGAGAAATCACAAAATATGACAGGAATTACTTTGCCAACGGCAGTAATTTAACTGAGTTCCAGAATCTTAATGCCCTGTATCCAAAGAAAGAAGTATTATTTTCATGGGAGTTTCCAAGACACCTTCTCTCGGGTTATGAATTTGATTTTGATACATGAGGGCTATTTATGATCAAAACTCTCTCTGCAAATTATTGTACCCATCTTGTATGAGAAGCTTGACAGGTAGCAGACATTCTCTCTCTTTGAGAAACTGTGACAGAAGAATCAAGAGCTTTCGGCACTTAACAGTGCTTTTGTAGTGGAATAACACACTTCCTACCAGCATGGCCATTAACTCTGAATGTCCATTTACTCAGGAGCTGATGATAGGGAACGGGATAAATTTCATCAGCACAGCAATAACAAGGACACATCCTGGTTTTCTTTTTTAAATGGCGTGTTTCTTTGCAGAATGGAGTCCATTCCACTACCAGAGGCAAAACAAGAGCAAGAAGGCCAGAAGACTCCTCAACAAATGACTGAGTGCAAACAAAGGCTGAGGTGTAGAGAGATGAGCCTACTGTAGTGGTAAAGTCTGACATTCAAAAGCTGGATTTCAAGTGCTTGAAAGACAGCATCTGTAGACAGTGACAGTGCAAGCACCTCTAAGAAACAGAACTGCAGCTTCTATTCAGCACTACTATTTCAATATAAAAAATAGACTACCCAACACCACAAAGTGCTTGTTAATAGAAGAATCCATCGCCAAGTCTATGTGCTCTGCTTTGCTTTATTAACATGGTGACTGTAGTTAAGAGCCATGAAGATAGAGGATAAAAATGCAGATATTAGGAAAAGAGTAGCACTGATTCCAGTGACAAAGGAATTCACTTGTGAAATGCCACTGCCTATGATGTCTGTCAAACGTGTGACTCCACAAAGGGGTCAGCTTGAAAGGCAGATCAGAAATGGTTATGATGAAAGCACAAAGATGACACAAGGCACTTAGTAGGTGACCTGTGATCACATCAGCTCTGGTGAACTGTTAAGAGAATTCGTCCTCTTAATTTTGATATACGTTTCACTGTTTTATTCTCATGTTCATTTTAAATTAGATAATTACATTACCATATCAATGAAAGAAGCTACATACTTGGGGGTACCGATGGATGAAAAGCTGGACATGAGCTGGCAATGTGTGTTCACAGCCTAGAAGGCCAACCATACCCTGGGCTGCACAAAAAGCAGCGTGGCCAGCAGGTCGAGGGAAGCGATTCCGCCCCTCTGCTCCGCTCTGGTGAGACCCCAGCTGGAGTCCTGCACCCAGCTCTGGAGCCCTCAGCACAGCAAATACAGGGACCTGTTTGAGTGGGTCCAGAGGAGGGCCACAAAAATGATCCAAGGGATGGAACAGCTCTCCTGTGAGGACAGGCTGAGACAGTTGGGGTTGTTCAGCCTGGAGAAGAGAAGTCTCCGGGAAGACCTTAATGCAGCCTTCCAGTACTGCAAGGAGGCCTGTAAGAAAGATGGGGACAGACTGTTTAGCAGGGCCTGTTGCCATAGGACAAGGGGTAATGGTTTTAAAGTAAAAGAGGGCAGATTTAGACTATAAGTGGTAGTCTGGCAGTATAAGGAAGAAACTTTTCACCATGAGGGTGGTGAAACACTGGCATAGGTTTCCCGGAGAGGTGGCAGATGCCCCATCCCTGGAAACACGCAAGGTCAGGCTGGACGGGGCTCTGAGCAAGCTGAGCTAGTTGAAGATGTCCCTGCTCATTGCAGCGGGGTTGGACTAAGTGACCTTTAAAGGTCCCTTCCAACCCAAAGATCCTATGATTCTATTAAGAAAGCTTACCCGGGGAAGATATTTGCAACTAGCAAGTCCCAAAGATTCCTGTATCCTAGTTAGACAATAAGCCACATTGCAACAGTTTTTCTCAAGGACCTTTTAGCTCTTCATTCTGCATGTCATTGACTTTCAGTCTGTTTCCAAAGCTCAACAGCTGCAAGACTCTGTCACGCATTGAGGACTTGAAAGAAAAGCCTTATGTTTCCAACAAAATGAACTATTTCTTGAAGAAACGAAGAGCACCATACCTGTTTTCAGATCCACAATGACTGAATCACAAATATCATAAAGTATGAGCTGCAACTTAGCTTACCAAAAAAAAAGTCTTTCAGGGTAGTCTGTCTTGATGGTTTAAATAATCCTTATTTCACTCCTACACACTAAATTGAAAATCTGGATAACCATATAGCTGGATAATAGCAGTAAGGAGACAAAGTACTACACGAAGAAGTGGATTAATGTTTCTTGCTATGTTCTTATAGACTTTGACTGCAATCATTTATTTGAGCTCTGTGAATAAAGGCTTGCATGTTTTGGCAGGTGTGTATGATTTCTTCTTTCTATCCCAGGAATGTTGTACGCATTGCATTTAGCATATTTATTATTGATATCAAGCCAAGTTTGTATTGGCACAAAATGGAATGGCGTGGATGTTTGGAAAAATCAAATTGCTGTCCTGGATGTTATGGGACTTTGGGGCACACCTTGGACACACATATTTAATGACAATTTTATTTTAAAAGGAAGTGGCTGAAGCAATGTTTTTTAACTGTCTGCTTATACATAGGCCTGAATCAACTTGAGAGAGAAGCTTTATCAGATGACAAATGTCAGCAAAGAATTAGTAGAAGGTGAATACAAAACAGAATAGAAATGAAGTGCAATCGATAAGTACAAGACTATGTATATATCACACACTCAGGGAAAGTATAGGGAGCTTAACCTTCAACTTTATGTTTACATCACAAAAATCTCTGCAGAAAAATTATAAAATCACTATTACCTGGTCTTTCTCTTCAAGCACACATATATGATGGAAAAAATAGAAAAATCTGCACAGACTGTATATGTTTCAGATACAAACTAAGCAAAATAAATTAAAAAGTAATATTCAAGGTACCCTCTTTAATATGGTTTATCAAACATTTTATTGTGATCATTGTAGAACTTTTTAGCAGCAGTAATTAAGGTCTATCTAAGATCTCTGAGGGTCAAGATGGAAAAAAGAGATGGGACAGACCAAGGGATGAGGCATAAATGTTAACACTGAGGATGAGGAGAAAGATTTAATGGAGGAGCTTCCATTGACCCTTGAAATTCTCTTTCTCCACAGTCCAAAACAATACAAACAGTTATCTTCTTTGGACAGTATGTGTTTGCAGAATCAGCAGCACAGAGTTTAAAAAATATCTCATAGTTTTCACACACAAGAAGAGAATGACCTTGCTTGTATTTCTGTTACTCAACTATATTCTGAAAAGTCTCAGGATAAGTTGTAATTACCAATGACTTTGACAGATAATATTTTGCAATGAAGTCCCCTTCATCAAATCAAGTATTTATTATGTCTGCATGGAAACATGATGTTTTTGTATAATAGGAGAAGTACTGCAGTGAACACAGCAGAGTTGTCCAAACTAGGATGAAAGTATTAGCTGAAGAACGCATCAAAGATCTCAATGGCTCCATCACATGCTAAGGGATGAAGTGACAGGTCATAGTGAGCATGTTTCGTTACAGAAGGAGAAGTTTATACACACTATGTGGGGAGCAGGAGAAAAAATTCAGTATTTTTTTAATGAGCATTTAAAACTCATTTTTCAAGCTCACAAACCCCGAGGTTTTTAATCTCTTACCTGGAATGAATGAACTGAATGTAAAATGAGTTTAATTTTTCATGAGCATTTAGTTTAAAAAAACTCTTTCTTCACATGCTTGTGTTCCTATCCAAAATAATCATCATCTATGCATAACTTGTCAATTATATTCTTTCATTGCTCTGTTTAAAAAATGTCACAATTTTATTGTCTAGAATGATTGGCAGCAGGAAAGCAGTACAAGTACTTCAGACCCTGTTACGCAAAAATTAACTTTGTAGCTTCTTTGTTGAAGAATCAATAGACTGGGTGGGAGAAGTCACAGGGGTTTGTTCCAGTAAGTTGCCACAGTTATGCCTCACATCAGCCTTAATAGTATCTATTACTTCATCAGCCTCACAGTACATATGGAAGAGGATTTTTTTCTTAACAAATCTCCAAGCAAAATTCTCAGGAAAATCATGCTTATTCATACCCTGTAATTAAGATATTTTGCCATTCACATCTTGATTTTTACTAATTCAAGGGTTTACTGTCTCAGAATTTTTGACAGAATCTAATTATTAAAAAAATAAATCTGTAAAAGTCTTTAAAAGGCAGAAGAAAAAGCAGTGAAGCTTAGAATCCAAATCATCTTTCTGTGTGCAGTTAAACATTGTTAGCAATAAAGTTTTAACTGAATTGTTTCAAAGTGAATTGATTTGTTATAATGGAAAAAAATTAAGGCATCATTAAAAATTATAGATCTTTGCTTAAGATCAGTAACACACTTATTTCTAAAAACAAACAAAAACAAGAGACATTATCTAACCTCGTGACCCTGAAACAACCTACTTTATACAGATATAGGATCAGGCAGCATCTAAACATACATAAGCACATTACACCTGCAACTGTTGTCTCAAACAGAAAGTTCTTGGTCTGTCTGTGGAAACTGTCAACTAACGCTGGTGTTTCCTGAGGTAAAAAAAAAAAAAAATTGGAAGTCTGTGAACTGGACTGAGACCAATCTAATTTCACAAAGGTATTCAGTTACCCACTGGAATGCCAAAAAATCTATGATCGCTAATCATGGTGACCTTACTTACACCGGTTATTTCAAGGTGATAGATTATATATCCCATTATCATTCTCTTGAGCTATACAATTTTCCTGAAGTAAATAAATTACAAACTAAATTTTTTTCCAAATTATGCCAAGATCTGATTTGCTACACTTTCAGTTGTACTTTGCTTCACTTCACAGCCACGGAGAAAACCAAGACTAATCAGAGTAGAGAGATCAAATCCTTACATTTAATTAGATTCACCGGTGCTCTGGACTCTTGCAAAAGAAAATAAAAGCCATGAACACTGGTTAAGCTGGATCATTAAATAAATTGAAATCATAGAATCCTTGGGTTGGAAGGGAACATTAAAGGTCACCTAGTCCAGCCTCCCTGCAGTGAGCAGGAACATCTTCAACTAGATCAGGTTGCTCAGAGCCCCGTCCAACCTGACCTTGAAGGTTTCCACCACCTCTCCAGGCAACGTGTGCCAGTGATTCACCACTCTCACTGTAAAAAATTTCTTCCCTATATCTAATTGAAATCTGCCCTCTTTTAGTTTAAAAGTTTAAACTTTAGTTGTAAACCTTCTAGTTTAAAACCATTATCCCTTATCCTATTGCCCTGCTAAACAGTCTGTCCCCAGAAATGTGGTGGGGTTTTTTTGTGTGTGTGTTTGGGGTTTTTGTGGGTGGTTTTTTGTTTGTTTGGGGTTTTTGTTTTGTTTGGGGTTTAATATATGGGTTTGCACCTATCTTTTTGAATTCTAAGGACTTTACCCAGTCCAAAATCTAGCCTCTAAGCAATACAGGCTTAACATCTGTGTCACAGAACAGCTGAGGCTGGAAGGGATCTGTGGAGGTCATCTGGTCCAACACCCCTGCTCGAGCAGGGTGACCTACAGCAGATTGCCCAGGACCATGTCCAGATGGCTTTTCAATATCTCCAAGGGTGGAGATTTCACAACCTCCCTAGGCAACCTGTGTCAGTGCTCAGTGCATTGTAACAGTAGTGCAGTTTTCTTTTAAAAACTCAATTTTTTTCATCCTTAGTGTAATTTTTCCTTACATTCTCTACCAGGACCTGAATTAATGCCCACTGATATACTTTCCCATCTTTATTGATTTTGAATACACAGATTATTTTCATTTTATCTTTTAAAAAAAACCTATAACTTGTTAACAAATTAATTGTGTTAATTATGTCAAATATGAAATGTGTTCTTCACATTTAAAAAAAAAAAATCCAGCTCATTTATAAAAAGGAGCTTTTATAGTTTTCAGGGCTCAAAAATAATGCAGAAAAAGAGAATCTGTCTAAAATTGTCAACTGCAAACTAAAGCGACATTCTTGCATTGCCTAATGACTGATGAAATCAGCAGTTTAGCATAATTTATGTTTACAATAGACCTTATGTTAATGCAAAAGGCACCAATTTTGGCCTAATTTTCAACCTGTGCAAAATTATCGTCTTCCAAAGACTTCTAGACAACTGACAGAAACAATGAAAAGAAGCAAGTCCTATCTATTCTATGGAAAAGAAACATTTTCAACTTTTCTCAACTAAGAAACAAGACCATACACTAAACGTTCAAAGAAGGTAACCTAAGTGATTGTGATGTCTAGGCGGGAAACACACTATTTCATGTACCGAAGCAAGTCAGTAATGCTAATTATCACAATGAACAACATGGTTAAAGCCTTCTCATTAGCAACTAGATTTTTATGAAAATGTAGTAAGTATCTTTAATTTATAAAATAAGATTCTACATGTTAAGAAAATGTAGCATTTGAAATATGCAAACCTTATAAAATATGGCTTCAGTTACACCACAAAGTAAAACTAACATTTTCATCACTTAAGCTTGGGGGGAGAGGGCAAGGAGAGGGGAAGTGCCTCAACTCCCACACACCTCTTCATAGCAAGGAAATGTGCTGTTTTGCTTCTAGGTGATGGCAGTATGGATTTATCAAGGTGTTGCTTACTCTCTCAGGTAAAACTCACAGGACTGAGCATTCCCAGATGAAGATGAACTCACCCACCCTCTGGATCCTATATTTCAAGGGAACCTTAAGGAACCATATTTGTTAAGCTTGAAATCTCTAGATTAGATGTGTCGTTGTCAAAGCACTCAGTACATTTAAAGACAATGAATAATTACTATTGATGCACAATGAATTTGCTAGAACTTACTCCTGAAACTAGGCAAGGAATAGAGGTAGTTGCCTCCACTGGGAAATCATAAATACAGACAGATGTTATTTCACATTTTAAACTACTTTGAGATTCCCATAGCATCAACATTCCAAATAATCAATTTCAAGTGTGTAACTCTACTCCTAAATCAAATGAGAAAATACACATCTTATCTCTACCAAATTAAAATTCATGCTGAAAGAGCTACACCTTGTAGCCGTATCTCTGTCATACAAATAAATTTACAGCCTCATCTGCAATCAAATAAGCCATCAGCCAGTAAGGTACCATCCACCCATTTAAATATATACCTAATATTAATGGTTTCTAACCGCTCCAGAGACGGGGCTCAGCAGGGCTGATGATGAATTTCATCAAGTTAAAATAATTTCTCTTCTATCTGTTCCCTTCCACGTCTACTGTGGCCCTGCTTAGTAGACAACTTTCTTCTGGAACTTCAAACACATTCTTTGTTACTGTCCGGAATGCAAAGTGTCTTCAATGCTTAATGACTATGTTTGAATCAGATCTTGTAACATGGAGAAAAGGAGATTAATTCAAAATACCTCCCAAATCTAATCTCCAACAACGCAAGTGAAATGAAGACTCCACAAAGTCATCTGCCTCTTCTCTATCTGTACTACACCCCACTTGCACTGTCGTTTCCAAAATACCCCACCTATCCCAGTGCCACCATCACCAGATCAAATTGTACAGATTCTTTTCCCCATCCTAACTTCTCTTTCTCCTGGTGCCTTTCCTTTGTAAATTCAGTACTAGCTTCCTTCCCCCATACCTGTCTCCTAATCTTATCAGATTCTATGCCCATTTTTCTCCCTTCCTTTTCCCATGTCACTTACGACACAGAACTCGTGTGCTACATTTTCAATTCCAAGCTTCCCTCAGCAGACACCATGAAATGTTTCTCTCCATCTTTCCCACCTACTAGTCCATAGGACTCTGCTCTGATGCTCCATTGAATGGCCAGGGTTAATGATGCTAAGTGACAAAAAGATCCTTGAAGGTCTAGCTACCCAGGAAGAAGTGAAACATTTTCATTGGGAATGCAAAAAGTGGTATTATTAAAAATCTTAAAACTTGTCCAAATTTGGGCCTGTGAAGCAGACAATAAGCACAGATTTGACAAAATCCCCTTTTCCAAGTAATTTCACTTTCCCGCTTCAAAGTAGGAGGACAGTAAGACTATTTAAAGTAAAATAATATGTATAAATAAGCAAAACACTGTTTTCCCTACTTCAGGTTTCTGAAATATGCATTTTGGCTGAAAATCTCTCTCCAAATGTTCAACCTGATGCAGGTATCTCACACTAGAAATCCCAACCATTATGCCTTATGATCAATAGTGTCATAAACCACTTAAAATGGAAAACCTTATTGAGAAATATTGGACAAACTTAATAGACATTTCATCAGTTCTACTTAAAGTAATTGAGTGCAAATTCTACAACGTATTAGCGTATAAATTGTTTGAGCTGAATCACGGAATTCCCTAGATTGCTCAATTACATTATTAATTGTTAAAGCTCACAAAAGGAACCTCCTGTCAAAAATATTAAAAATCAATTAGAGATTTTAAAAGTATTTGGCACAAGAACTCCAATTATTATTACAGAGCAGCACACACTTATGCCATACAAATCACTTGCAATTATCACTTCTTCACTTAAATAATTTGCTTGTTTTAATGACAGAAAAGATTATATAGTGAGGTTTTTTTATGTAGCATTTCAAAACTTGAAGTTTATATAAAATAATGTATATTTTTTCTTTAAATTAAACCTATAGCACAGCGTATCTCTGTTTTCAGGCAAGGCTACAAATTTACGTATACATATCTGACCAGGACGCTTCCATGATGTATAAGGAGAACCAGGTGTCTAGGAATGGAGTTTATTACAGTCGGCACAGTGAGCAGAGGGCATCTATGCTGGTCAGCAAGAAAGGCTGACAAGAAAGCCGAGTCCTTCGCCTCGCACAGGCTCAGACAGCTCACTTCTGGCAGAGGAAGGCGTTTATCCCCTGATTTGTAACTCTGAAACTTTCTGAAACAGGGTCCTGAGCTTCCTTCTTAAAACTAAGCAATATCAATTCTTTCAAAACACTTTTGCCAGAGTTGCTGTTTTACCTGGTCGCCCACTGGTTACAATACACCTGAGAGAACAGAAAGCAAAGGTTCAAAACCCCTTCAGCTAAAGGGCATCTGAATACCTGCTCTCCACTTTCAGGAGAGTGCCACAGCCAGCTCCTGATAACAGACTCTGTATCCACCCTTGTACCCCGCAGCACACCTCGCTGGCACCGCAAGGAACTCCGAGATACTCCCTGGATCACAGCGAACACGTAAGAATTGCCGGAACTCCATGATTAGGGTATTCACTTGGGAGGAGGGAGGGCGGAGTTCAAGTCCCTGCTCTAATGAATGCTTAATTTAGAATACTGAAATGTTCGTTGTCGTCGAATCTGAAAGCCTGATTCCCCATCCCAAAGGGCCGCCTTAATCACTAGGTTACAGAGTTCTTCTCTCTGGCTTAAAAGATATTTAAGTACTTAATTCTAAGTAGAACAGCTCCATCATGTAAGTCTCCGAAAGGACTAGCCAACAGGTTAGCGTGAAAAGCTGAATGTAAAACCCTCAGGAAAGGGAGGAAGTGTGACTCTGGTCTCACCAATATTCCAGCAAAATATTTTAAGCGAAACCATTTTACACCAGCTTTTCTGGCAGCTCTTTTCTCATCACCTCTGCATATCACCACAGAATAGGGGACATGAGCCTCCATGCTATATATACACATTGTTTTCACAAATAAGGCCAATGATTCAAACAGGTTCCTTGCGGCTCAGCTCACTGGTCACATTTTGTAAGCTATGCAAACGCTGAGAAGCAGCAAGTTATCAGCTTATACAGCTATGGAATTAGAAACTAAAAATCCAAAGGAGTTTACTTCTCAGTACTTGACAAGAGAGGTATGAATACATTGACATTTAAATGCTTGATTTAGATGCCTGCAGGGACATTTAGGCACCAGCATCCCTCTTGTAAACTTGTCTTTTAAACACTTTGAGATTTACAGACAAACAATACTTGTAATAATGAATTTGGAGAGTTTAATAATAATGTCATCAACTAATCTGTTTAAATTATCTGAGTTCCTTCAGCTAACCTGAATTAAAATATCGCTATTATCTTTTAAAGAAGCAGGATTAGACCTATTTTCCATTGCTAAAACAAAAGGAACACAACTTAAAAATCTGGTAAAGATTGCTAAGAGCCATAAATGGTCCTGCTACATCATCCAGAAAGTCACAATACTTGACAGAAAGGATGAAAATAATTAGCTAAGCCAATCATGTCTTATACTGCTTGCATACAATAAACATAATACAATTTTACAAAGTATAAGTAATGGCTTTTTTGTCACAGGTACGATTTACTTCCATTTCAACTTGGTGTCATATAATTCATAATGTAATAGCACACCATGAGCAGGTATGCTTTATATGTAGAAAAGAAAAAAACCCACCCAACCCCACACCAACAATCTTCAAAGAGGAAAAAGAACCCAACAAAAGTCACCACCCAAGATGTTCTGACAGAGCTCAGGACAATTTCTGCTTGAGTCAGTGGACAAACTGCAAAGGTACTGATCCAGCAGCTTCAGATACTTGCTGCTAATGCTCTGCACACAGAGTTGTAATAGAATTGCTTCACTAATGACCTCCATTATATTTCTCATAGATTTATAGGAACAAATAGGCTCCCAGTGCATTAAAGTGAAGTGATCTACTTTTCAGTCTGATATGGGTGGGTGGGTTTTAAGAGTAATAATGTAACTAAAAACTTCTTGCTCCTACAAGAGCGCCGTGTTATGCACAAGCTGGGATTCAGAGTAATCTCCATCTACAGTTTCCCTAATAAGAGACAACAAACAGCACTCATCTATTTTTGGAAGGTTAAACTTTTGACCATGCTAATGACAGTGCTTTTCAAAGGCTTATTCTGTTTGCCTCTGTGAGGGGAGTGTTATATGCATGTTCTCACGCATCCAGGCCCTGATAAAAATCCCTCTGCTTCCAATCGGGATCTGTGTTCTGTTTGTCAAACTACTTTAAAGTACACTTTATATTATAAAGAAACATAGACAAACATTCCCAATTACTGTGTGTACCTTTGCTTTTAAAAATAATTAGGTGACTGTCTTGTTCAGTACACTCCAAATCACAAAGGCTAAGAGACTGCTGTTCTCAATGATTTGACCCTATCACTAATAGATTAATTGTCCTGGAATAAAAGAAAGAGAGAAAAAAATAATTTGTTCCTGAGCAAGTAAATTGTACAGTAAACACAGAAAACCTTTCCTAGTTTAAGAACATCATCAGAGGCTGATGAGGAATTAAAAGAAAATGTTTTATTGTGTACATTATTTTGCTATTACTTACATTACAAGTAAAGTCCAGCTTCATGAAATCTTCAGTTTGGATGCCGTGTTTGGAACTCCAAATCCTTACCAAAAAATTGCTGATGACGAAGTTCTTACTAGATTTGTGAGACAGTTGCCTGATGAAAGCATTAAGAATCAAGCTCTTTCTTGATGTCTTTCGCTATTTAAATAGTAATACTTCATATAATTAACCACCTCTGTAGGATTGCATTTCTTCACTATGAGAACATATTTAAGATTTTCAATGCTATAGCATTTTCACAGATGTACGTAGCCATAAACAGCTTAACTCTTCTATTCATGCTCAAGATTAATGTGACTTTTGAAGAACAGAGACACCACTAAAAGGCTTGAAAATTCCTATAGATTCTTCTCACTGTGGATTTTATATGAGTCTTTGATTTGCATTATATGGTACATATGATTTAATTATGCTGGTTGGAAGTTATAAACGTAAAAACAAATCACAAGGTGTAAGGATTTCATTATAAGAACCTTGCTCACAGTATTGGGCACTTACTGACATCACGTCACTGAATAGGCATCAATATGTTTGGAGATCACTATGTGATTATTAATAAATTATTAATACAAAAAAATCCTGTAAAAGCATGAAATGAGATTTCCTGGAAGGGAGAATACAAGAAACTGTGTGAAGCATGTGGGGTGGAAATCAGCCTTTACCTGCTATGTCTAGATATCCTATATAATTACTTCCTTATATACTTGCTTATCACTTATTCATTACTCATATTTTTAAAGTAAATAACTATAAATGGAAAATAATCGCATAGGGTGCAGAAGATAAATCTTTTATATAGATTTAAGCACAATCATCTTAAGGAAAGATCTTGTATGAAGTTATTATAAGAAATAATTAAAAGTATGACACAATTTAAAGAAATTGGACAGGACACCGTAAGACATTTCGTAACATTGAGGTTAATTAAATCATAATATAGTTTTCCAAAGGAAATTATTATATTTTATTAAAATTCCAGGGGAGGAAGGGAAGTATAATGTGGTAGTCAATCCCTACATGGTAGTCTTCCTCTGCTTGGGCTTCTAGGTGTCCTGGTTTCAGCCAGGATAGAGCTGGTTTTCTTCACAGAAGCCAGTGTGAGGCTGTGTTTTGGATTTGGGATGAGATGGTGTTGAGGACGTGCTGATGTTTGGGGTTGTTGCTGAGCAGCCAAGGACAGCCCAGCTTCTCGTGCTGGGCTGCCAGCGAGCAGGCTGGGGGTGCCCGGGGAGCTGGGGGGGACACGGCCAGGACAGCTGACCCAGGCTGGCCAAAGGGATATTCCCTACCATACGACGTCATGCCCAGTACATAAACTGGAGTTGGCCGGGGGGCGGGAATCGCTGCTTGGGGACGGGCTGTCGATCACCAGGTGGTGAGCAATGGCTGTATTGGGCATCACTTGTTCTTGTACATTCCTTTGTCGTTATTGTTATTGCTGTTATCATTGCTGTTTCCTTCTCTCTTGCTGTCCTAGTCAACTGTTTTTATCTCAACCCATGAGTTTTTTCCCAATTCTCTCCCCCGTCCCACCGGGGAAGGGGGAGTGAGCGGCTGCGTGGTGCTTAGCTGCCGGCTGGGGCTAAACCACAACACTAGGCTACATCTATACAGACTTTTGCAGAGAGACAGGAACTAACTGCCCAGGCTTGCAGAACTGAGCTTTTCCAGATCTTCTCCTAGCTAAAAAACACCGAGCATTCACAAGACCAGTCTAGAGCTAGTCCAGAGTGAAACCCTCTGGAACGCATGTAAAATAGACATGGAGTCCTCTGCAGCAGCTGTTGTCCTATCAACACTATTCGTGGATGTAAACTTAGCCACTAACAGCCACCCATCACAGCCAACACTAAAAAATGGCATACGTCAGCTCGCACTCTGTGCAGTTCAAACACAACCAAATAGTTTCCAGTTACTCTCAAGAGCAAACTCACTTGCATCAGCCTAAACTATTGATGGAGTCAGCTCACATCAATCTGCAAAAGGTTACGTGGATTTTCTGTCAGTAGAGTTTGAGCTATTGGATCTAAAGGCTGCCGGAGCTGCCGAAGTCAACGAGCTGCCTCATCCTCACACAGACTTCCCTGGCTACGATGCTGTGGCACAACATGGCACTTCAAAGAGACAGTGAACCTTAAAGCAGATGCAGCCTCAAAGCGGCTCAGTCAGCCCAGTGCAGTGCTTCAGACTGACTGGTAAGTTCAGCTAGCCTCCACATTCCTGTGGTACGTAATTTATGGAAACCTTCAATGACGGCTGTGAAAACGTTCACACTGCAAAGCAGTATTACAGCACTTGAAATAAGAAGCTTACTTAAGTCTTATTTTAAACTCAGCATTCATAACAATAAACTTTACCAGAATACAAAGAACAGAGTACCCTGAAAAACAAGAATTTCTCATCGTTCCGATACACTCACCAGCTGCCTATCCTTCATGCTTCTTTACTATATTCACATCTATTTCAAAGCAGCTTGGAGGGAATCCAAAGAGCTACCAGATGCTGTTTGCTGTTCCCCAGAGAGAACCACAGATTATATCATAATAACAGCCTGCAAATCAGAATTAAAAGCAATACAGCATAAATCCCTTTTTAGGGTTCCATTCTGTGGTTTGAGGTTTCTAAATATGATCTTGTATTTTTTAATATCTGCTTATATTTTCTTTTGTTTTTCACAGCTGGTTTCTTTGGCTACCATTCATGCTGCCCAAATTGCAGACAGAATATTCTCCTCATACTGACCTTTGCAGCACTGCTTGCTGAGAGCATATTTTAATTTAGATTTCCAATACTGGCACGGAGAAGTGTGCTTGCATTCACATTAGTGGAAGGTGCCAATAAGCACACAGGAGATGTGACATTAGACACATCCAGGCCTAGCACAAGTCAAAATGAAGATAATTAATCTCAGTCCCACCCCAAAAGAGGGACCTTTTCTAGAGGGTAATGAACATTTCCATCTGATCTATAGGCAGCACTGTTCTCAGTAGGACAAATTTCTGTATTCTGACGATAACAGTAGAAAATCCTAAGCAGTGTGAGATCCATCCACAGATCTACTGACACCACAAAGTAACACTTGGTAATATTTTACCAGAAATATTTTTTCCTTTATCGTATATTTTCTCATAAATGGAGAATTAAAACATAAATATACTAAAAACCTAAATTCCTGTCTACTTGACAGGTTTTTCTCGAATGACACAGAGGACCAGACTCCTTGAATGCTGAGATGATCCTCTTTATAGTACTCACATGACCCAAACTGGTCTTTTCTCTCAATATGTATTTCTCCTCAATATGCTTCCTATGTAGGTATACAGAAACACTGAAATCATACTCAGTACCACCCTATTCGCCAAAAACATCATACAGCACTTTTAGAGCGGACATATCTGAAAAGCATCCAGAACGACCTACTGGCTCATTTTGCCTCTCCTCTGAATTGACAGAGATAATGTTCCTCATCCCAAAAGAAGAACTTCTTATTTAAAAATTTCACAGAGAGATGTCTCTTGCTGTTTGAATTGTGACACACTGCTCTCCTAACAATATGATGCAGGTAGTCAATGCCATTTTATCACTTCTGGTCTTACTCAGTATCTCTCTTCACAGAAGAAAAAGTACATAATTAGCAAATAGCACAACTTCTGCACCTTGCACATCAGGAGGGCTGTGATGTTATGCTCCTGACACCATTTCGCATACCAGGTTCTGTAAGGCTGATGTGATAATAATACACTTTCAATTCACTAACAGTAATAGGAGCACTGAATCCTTTGTACAGTAAAATCACAAATGAGACAAAAGAAAACTAGGAATCTATTAAGATTAGTGAAGCCTTACATTTAACTTAAATGTCATGTAATTTATTTTTTTTATGTTAATACTGGAAGACAATACTTCACAGTAGCTGTTCTGCCACCCACAGGGTAAATGCAGATAAATCGGACGAGTACTGAACTTTTCATAAACCAGCCCATTAAGTACTCAAGGAACTCTTGCACATTTACATTACAGCTTCCTTTCCTCTTTCTTTGCTTCACAGAACACATGGAAGACTTACATTTACCCGCTAAATGCACAGCTGACACAAAAATAAAAATGAAAAAAGTAAAGCACAAAAATTCTTTTAAATCACTAATGCCATAATGCATTCCCTCCCTGCAACTGCTAAAGCTGTACAGCATGTCTCTTCTTGCTTTCTCTCCTCCTCCCCAGCCTTTCTAACTAAATTCCTCATTTTGGATCAATTCAGGATGACAATTCCAAAATTGCTTTCCTTTATTATCCTATTTTACTACTATTTAACTGCTATTTTCTACTTCTAACTGCCTTATTCCCTATCCCTTACACTCTGTCTCCACCATCTTCCATATAAAAACCTTTTGGCCTTCCTATTCCAAGTTTTCCATGACATCAGTCTGACTTCATCCAAGTCTCTGATTAACTCTTGCCGTGAAATCTCCCTAAAAGCTTACTTCTAGCGCTAGTGTTTCCACAACACCTTTGTACCTTGTTTTGAGGAGACGGGATTGTGGGGTTTTTGGTTGTTTTTCTTTGGGGGGGTGGTGTGTGTGGTGCTGTGGCTCTGCCATGCTATTATTATCATTTTACACTTCATGATCGTATACTGCGTTAAAACAAATATGCCCCTTCGCCACAAATATTTCCAGCATACTCATTTAAAAAAGAAATCAAAATAACATTACTACCAAGAGATTTGCAAGTTATTTAGTTTGCCAATTCAAGTGAAACATACAGATTGCTCTCAATTCCATTAACCTGTCATTTCCAAACTATTAGGATGTGTTTCTTCCAAAATGTTAAGTTTTATGATTTGAACGAATGATTCATAAGTAGATAAATGTGCCTTTTGCATAGGTGCATCATATATTTTTGAAAAACAATGAGTCAGATCTGGGGTTAAGCTAGAGGAGTAATACTAATATAATACCAATATATAAAGGGATTAGTGATAGAGTGACACACTTGCTCTTTATAAAAATTAATGTAAGCTGATCTTTGCTATCTGAAATTTCTATGCTATGCTAGAGAAATCACAGCACAAATCCTTTTGCTTTATCACAAATGCAATAATATTGTGACAGGAAAAGTCTATGGCAGCTCTCTAGCAAAAATAACCCATTAGCTCCTTCTGGTTGGGTTACTTTTTTCAGACTTTTCCTTCAAATATGTTACCATGGCTGCTAGTTGTCATGACATATTATTTATGAGGCATATGTCTTTTGTTAAGCACTGTTCTTTTTATTGATTTTTTTGACGGGTTTTATTTACTGCCAGATAATGTACTTGAACATTTTACTGGCATTGGACATGTTAGGACTGTAAATAAAAACATCCTGATAGGGAACTGGAGCTTACTAACTCAAATTATAACCGTTAGGGAATAGGAAAGTTGTGGTATTTGATTAATTAGAAAACTAAAACTTTCTGTATTACAAAACATAGCTGACTGTTTGTGACAAGACATGCCACATCATGTCAAAACGATCCATCTGCATCAAGAAGAGCACCTCCTCATAACACAATAAAGGATAGCACTAAATACATCATTATTAGACAATTTTTTGTTTCACTGCTCCCGATACTTCAGCTTTAAGCTCATTTACTTAACAGGACATTAAGAACTTATACTAGCCTATAGATGTAAGAGGGAAATTTTATTTAATCTTTTCTGCTTTGTTTAATTACCTATACTGATAAGCAGAGTAATATAAACCCAGGTGGAGTGCTGTGTTAGCTGCTAACACGCAGCTGTATGCAATTATCTTGTGCCATCTGAAAATACTGCTCTACCAGGCTGAGCTCGCTTGAGTGTCTCTGCTCTGTTGTTATGCAAACCTAAACAAACGTTATTCAACAAGCTTCTAATTTTTCAGAGAATGAATAGGACATGCTATTAACACATTAAACATCTGTTAGAAATCTCTAAATCAAATCAACATATTCATCAGTGGAGGTTTCATCTAATCACTTCACTGATACATGACTGTTATATCATATGAATATGAACAGCAACAGCAGTGAACGTACACAAATTAATACCAAAGGTCTAGTAAAGACAGTATCATCCACATAGAAATCTGTGCAACCATGACATCACTGATGATCCAGGACAACTCGATTAAAGGTAGAACAGGTATGCCTAACTAATCTCCTTGTCATACATCCTGACTGCAGTACAGACATATCCACAGCAGTCATGAAAACCTAGGTGATATTTTAAATGCCTTCATAAAGCTATCTCCCTCCCTCCCCCACTCAAAAAAACCCCCAAACCAACCAAAAAAACCCCACTCAAAAAATATGTAGACTTTTCTACTATGGTATTATTATTCCATTTATTTTTTCCCTTTTTTTTTAATTCTTTTTGAGTCAGGTGGATACAATTAGCCCAGAATTAATTAGATGGAAGAACTGAAAGGATAATAAATTTCTTCACAGTTCTCATGTAATTACTCCAATTTAGGAAATAGTCTAAACAGAAGGTTGAGCTAGCTCAAATTCAATCTATTTTAGGAGGTCCTACAAGGCTATAAAGTGTCTCAATCTCAAGCCACTAATTCTGCCTTTTGGAAGCTCAGTACTGCTCAAAAGGTTTTCCTGGCCTAGAAAACGAACTCACTTCAGAGGTTTGATTGACGAGCTCATGCACTTCTGTGTATATATATGTGTGTGCGTGTATATATATATATGTTCAGCAAACAATCACGTATCAAGCAAAAAAATGACATTATGATGACATCAATTTAAAAACTTTCCAAAATTATTTAATGTCAATTAATATAACCATCATGCAATTTTAAGGCAAAAAGCAACAAAATCCCCACACCAACACTACAGCTTCTGCTGGTTATAAGGCACCAGCTGCAGACCTCCTGAGCCAAATTCTCTGGCTGTAACTTGGCAGTTGCTATTTATGGGGTCTCAGGAAAGACACTTACCTTCAGGAAGGTAGTATTTATGGCTGTATTGTTACCTCTGCATCTCTTGCGGACTGTCTTTCAAAGACAATTCAGAGGGAATGGAATACCTCTCAGGCTTTATAAAATACTGCATCTTAGTAACAGCCAGGAATCTGTAGACTGATGAGTTATTTCAAACAGCCTCTTTCAGTCTACTTCTGGTCTTCCCTCATTCGTTTAGCCCAATACCTATGCAAAACCCTCTTGTGATTTCATGACGTGAGGCCTGTTTTAAAATCTTAGATTTTGGTAAATGTTGTTTTAAGTCTTTTTTTGCTGCAACCCCACAGGAAGTCTGGAACTGTAGAAATAAGAGCCTGAAGTGGGCCATTTAGCCTAAAATTACAGAATCCCACAAATTGCCATAACTAGGTCAACATTTCATACACATTCTGATTTCCTTTTTGGATACCTACCTTAGCATGCTGATAAATAATTAGCAATTATTAACCAAGCTCCTGGCTTATTCAAAGGAGAGCAATAAACTTCTCTAGAGGACAATTCAGAGCCTTAAATTAGGCTTCTGCTCAAGAATTACTCTCTGGAGAAGCCATGCTCTCTCATATACTTTGAAGAGATCCTAGGGAGATTAGTTGGGTAACTTAACCTGCTAAATGAGATACTAACAGTCATGCTGTATTGATATCTTCTCCCGAGTTTGTTGTGCTACTTATCTGCCACTTATCTTTTACTTATCTTAAAGCTATTCTCCAGGGCAATTAAAACTGTACACACATTTCCTTTATATGGACATCTTGTTAAACATACTGATTATCATTAATATCTCTTCCAGTATTGGTACTTTTTAATGGCTCATAGCTCCACAATAATCTCACATATCGTGTTTGGTGACGTGCTCAATGATTCAAGTTTTCTTAGGACTGGAAAAAGATAAAAAACTGAATAAATGTTCTTATTGAATACTCATTCGACTGATTTCAGAGCTAGTGAGGCTAGTTCCAGCATTAAAGACAGTTAAGGCTATTCTCCAAAAAATGAAAAAATACAAATTACAAGTTTCTTAAAGCAAAAACATTGGTAGCTCTTGATCAAAATATCTGAATCTATAGATGATCTATAATGCCGTATAACAATTTGAATCTTATTTACCTAACCTCAAAGAGGTAGAGGAAAGAAAAGAAAGTGAGTGAACAACTGAGAGAGAAAGAAACCACTTGAACAGTCAAAGGCTGAAAAACAATTAGCAAAAAAGAGTTGTAGTTTTAGACCCAAAATATTTTCTATCCATCATCCTTGGCTTCCTGGTAAAATACAAATCTGTAACTTACTCATAAATATATTTTTGTATCATAAAACATACTTCATAAGAGATATGAAACAAGGATTACACTTTCCCTGTCCCAGACAAGAACAGAACCACTGACAATAAACTGAAGTCACTTTCTGAGGCCTCACTCCCGCAATGTCAAAAATCATGAGAGGAGCACAGGTGCAATTACCTCAGAAAAATGAGGCTGCCTCTTTATCCTTGGCCATCTCTATCCCTGCTGCAGCTGTATCATTATTTCTAAAATGGTATGTCAGTTTTTCAATTTACATCCTGATCTTGGCCATAAAAATGTTTCAAAGCCAATCTAAGGATGCATATGACTTATTACCCTACTGTAATGTAAGTTACATTAAATTAAGTAATAACACAATTCATTACTTTCTCAAGACTAAATACTTGTTCATATATTATTCTATTAGAAATAACGGTGATAATTGAATCCTTGACATAAACTCCATGAGAAACATGAATATGGGGATTCTGCATCTACATTCCTTAAACTTAGCAAACTACAGACAGAGACCTACTTTTATGATATTTACTTTCTGTGTTGAATAGTGTGTAAGACATCATATAACCATCAAAGGAGAGCTGTTCCCTTCTCAAATTCTAAAAGAGAAAAAAAAAAATCAATAAAATGGTTAGTTAGAAACCAATTATGCATTGATAATGCAATATAATAACATAATGTTTTATTTTGATTCAGAAAATAACCTAAATATTCTGAAGTTTTTCAGTAGCTTACCATTTCTTCTCCAAGTTCATACTTCATGCTGCAATATCGTAACTGCCAATTAATGGTCCAAGAAAAAAATATCTAATACAACAAAAATAGAGAAATTGGGTACTCTGCATACTGCCTCATGGTGTTTCACATACAATGGATCTGTTATTGGGGTAATCTGATGCCATATTCAGTTTTCTATGCCTCAAGCACTAGCTTGCTACCTAGCTAATTTCAACCGGGATATATTGGTTTCTTCCCAGTTGCTTAAACAACTGTTGTAGAAACTCTACATTTGTCTTGGTAAGGTGGAGAAAGAGATCAAGAACTGACTGTTTGTACTTGGATAGCACTTCCCCCCATGACTCATGTCTAGAGAGAATACTACAGATGCAGAAGTTAAACAGCCTTATGATTATCTTAACGGGCTTCCATTTCCTCCATAAGAAGTTAAACAACTCTATCTGTTTCTACTGTATTTACAGTGGAAATATGTCACTGATTACTAGCAAGAGAGCCCAAATGATACTCTTGAACAGTCTCAAGAGCTCTCTTACACTGAACTGAAGAGTTGCTGAAGAACAAACCGAGTAACATGAAACAGGTGGCAATGCTGCCATGCACCTAATCCAACTCAAATTCACAGTGCAGCTGAAGAGAAGAGCACATAGAAGGTAACACCAATTCAATGTCAAGTGTCAAAGGAGAGTGGAAGCAGGAGCTCTTACTTAAACATTCAGACCACAAAATTACCGCGGCTTGGAACATCTCTGCATGTGATGTGCTGCTGGCACCCTCACCCTAGTTAGACTGGCTTCTTCACGATGACAACATCTGAATTCCTTTCTTTCTTCTCCCCTCTAGAGTAAGCGTTTCTATCAATAGGAAGGTTTTGAAAGGCACTGCAAGAGACAAAAACTTTTGCAGATCCATACTCTGTATTCTATGTCTTACTAAGACCCTAAGAACTGCTTGCATAACCAAAAACATTGTCACAGAAATTAACAACTATTGCTACATTTATAGCCCTGAAGACAAGTGTCACACAACCACAGAAAGTGACAATCCCTGAATTTCAAAAATAGTACAAAATGCACAGCGTTAATACAAAGGCGATAAAAATCAAGATTATGCATTAACCAGTGCTCTGTCAAATAGGAAGGAGGTGGGGTAAGCAAGGATATAGTGAAATCACAATTTTTTCAAGGCTTAGGAGGAGAAAACATACTCTAAACTTCATTTGTAGTCAAAGAAACAAAGTGGTTAACATGTTGACTAAAGACATACTATTACAGGATAAATACAACAATCATTTGACTGAGACTTTATCAAGATACACTCAGAGAGGAAAAGCTCTAAGGGACAAATATAAACCACAGAAAATACTCACTAGGGAACAGTACTGCAGGAAAAGATATAAGGAATAAAATATAATATACTGAACATGAACAGAATTATAAAATTAGCACTATATGCTAGAGATTGTACATAGAGAGGCTGTACAGACAGCTCTAGTGGGGCAATTATTTTTCTTTCTGATGTACTGATACTACTAAACACACAATATTGTAAATATGCTGCTAAGCTGCATAGTCAGAATAGTGATAGCAAGAATGCAGAACAATAAAAAGATATTCTGTAATGCAAGAGCAGTAAGTGTGATAAAAAGTTAGAAGGCATACTGCACAAAGAAACAGGTAGGAGAAATGAGTTAAATATATGCTAGAGGAAAAAAAAGCTGCTGAAAGAGTATAGTAACTCTTTATAAATACATAAGGAGAGCTAACGAAAACAATGAAAAGGTATATATAAAGTTGTTACTGTCAGAACATGAAGAAATGGCCCTTGAAGTATGAAAAGAAAAATAAGCTTAAATAAATGCAAGCATATTTAGTGAGGCCAATTGGGTTGTTTTGCTGAAAGCCAGGCTACAGGGTCACCATGTTGCAAAGTGTTCACAAAAGAACTGGAGAGGCTGAGGGGGAGTCTAATGAGTATCCTGTAGAAAGTCATAAATAACTTTGAAGCTGTTGGAACAGAGTCATTGAACCAGACTCTCCTTCCAACCCCATCACCCACAACCGCAAGTATTGAATTATGAAGGATGCAACTATAAAGAAAAAAAGGGCTCTCCAAAAATACGTGAAGATGTCAGGAATTTAGGGGAAAACAATACATGGAAAAGAACAAAAGACAGTGTATTATGCAGGGTCAGTCTTGGCTCTACTCAGAACGGTAATATGACAAAATGACAGGCAGTGCATGAAGAAAAGAGCACAGTAACATTAATCGTGAAACTGTTCTCATTAACATGAAATAAGTTCTATCTAGAAATAAATGTAAATACCCATGTTGATTCTTTTAATTGAATTATAGCAATATTCACAGCCAAACGTCTGTGCCTATTTAAAGCAAATGAGGCATTGGTTAGGAGGTTAGCCAGACTCTGGATCTGGCTTTAATTAATTTTCTGACACTGGTCATCTTTTGACTAGGAATTTCAAGGTCAAAGTTCAACCTAGAAGGCAGGTGACTAAAAAAGAAAACAGGTTTCTAAATATCTTTGAGGATCTAGTCCCTTCTCTCGCTCTTTTTGCTCCAAATTAAAATTTAAGAATGAGCAAAATGGTGTCATGGAGCCACAGTCACTGCATGTTGAGTATATACACATTCTTGGGCAAGAGACACAATTTCATATTCATAGATCTTGGCTTGTAAATTTTTAAACAATACAGAGATCAAATATCATATGGGATGTTCCATGCATCCTGTGACATAATGCTTGATTTCACAGAAACAAGAAATTGAAGAACTGTAAACTGATAAAACACGAAATTGTGAATTCTACCAAGAACTTTAAGCTGTGTAAGAATCATAAAAAAGAACATAAAGACCACCATAAAATGAAAAAAATCCAACATTTTCTTGTACTGGCTGAAACATAAGAAGAAACGGCAACGACAACAAAACAACACTCCCCATAGTTTAAATAACCTAAAAACAACTAATGAAAAAAACCTCTAAAACCTGCTGTGGCATTCAAAACAACGTTCTAGATAAACAATATTTAGGGCTTTTCTTAGTGTTACATTTACCAAAGGTCACAAACTTGTATCTTAAATTCATCATTACAAGTCAGTTCACCAATCAAGACAAGTGTTCTTAGAGTGGATTTAAAAGGGGGAAGTGCATGAAATGACTATATTGACAGAGCAGGAATCATAAAGAAACTACATCTCTCATTCTTAGGAAGGTTATTACAGTATTTTCTGTCATTGCCATTTGAGTTTAATTTAGCAAACTTACAGTCTAGTATCTCTTTCACAGATGGAACTAATACAACCTGTTTTAAAAAAAAATTACTTTCACAATCCATGCACCACAAGCATTTTCCATAATACTAAGTCAGATCATAGAAAGATAATCACTTTATAGTGAAATATGGTATCTATGAAGTATTAAGTTTACAAAAATAATATATTATTATAATAAACACCCAACCTCTAGAACGTCATCCCATTTCCATAAGAGACAGGATTGCTCACAATATAACAAACTGAGAGACCGTAATTACTCCTGAAAACATCTTAGAAGCACAGCTAGAAATTTAAATAATTAATTGCACAGGTAATATTCTTAGTAATAATTATCTTTTATTTCTCAAGTATTGATTTATCTTTTCAACAGAGCGTTATTCAAGCTAGAATTTAAATTTCTTTGGGAAAGTGAATTTGACATACGGCAAAGAGAACTACAGAATTAACTGGCAAATATGATGTATACTAAAAATTAGTATTTTTATGGTCCTTAAATATCAGAGGTTGAAAAGTAATTTTTTAAAACTATCTTTGTAATGTCAAGTGGTAACTTGAGAATCTGTTTTTTATAAAGTCCCATTTGTATAGTTTTACCAATCTCATCACTGTAAGCTAGGTTTTGCTACCATTCCTGTTCCTCCCCCAAAGCTCCTCTGCTAGTCACGAAATATCAGAAACTCCTTAATATTTTGAAAATCTTTCTACCTAGTGGGATGGAAATTCAATGCAAAACAGCACAAAATTAAAAAAAAAAACCCTAACAGTGATAATCATACTTCCATGATTGATTTAGTAATAAAACAAGAAGAAGAAAAAAACAAGTACATTTGGCACAGAAAAAAAATTATGGCGAGAGTATACAGATGATGTTCCAGGTGAAAATGGTATTGTTTCCTTGGGCATTTGGAACAAAATCCTACAGAAGACATGGGGACAAAACGGATGCTCATAGTTCTCACAAACACATTTCTAGATCTCTATGCTTTTCATCAAGGTTCTATTGAAAAAATGGGGAGTTAATTTATGACTTTTTTTTTCCATTTGTAGTAGAACAGCCATGCCTCTTGTACTTTATTACGTATCATTCGTTTTGATATTTATTTATACTTACTGATATTTGTTTTTTACTCTACTGAGTAATTAATTAATGTTTTTCTTATTGTTCTAAAAAAATAGAATCTTCTAACATGTAAGGGTTAATGCTCACATATTTATCTGGAAGAAGTTTTGTATTTAGTCATCCAGAACTTCAACTGACTGTAAATTTTCTCTCAGTTTGCAGAATTATAATCAATTATTTGTATAGTTTTGTTTGTTTTTTTTTTTCATTAGTCTAACTTGATGTCAACAACACTAGATCGTGTTACTAGTTTTCACGGAATCTTCAAATTTATTTATTTGTTTATTTATCATGTTGACAAGCTTGGCATCTTTGAGCTCTGCACAAACAAAATGAAAATTAATGTCTCCTTAAATTTGCTGGGACTCAATTATGTGTATAACTGGAAAATATACTTTTCCAAACTAAGTGATTTTATCTTCCTCTGTTTCCCTTTTAGAACTGTTTAAATGCTTATACTATGATAAGGAATGACATCTTATAATCTATGCTTAAAAAGTAAAAAATTTGATGAAACAACTGACTGGGGAGTGACTGAGTTGAAGTACATGAAAAACATTCAATATGGATGAATTCATTATTTCTTTGGTATATCTAAGTCATTCACATATAATTCATTCTGAAACCTGACATTTGCACAAACCCATCAGATAACTGAATTCACAAACCAGAAATGGAAAAAAAAAAATCAGTTTTATAAAAAGCAATATTGCTGACTCTACAAATGAAAAAGTAATTATCTGCCTCTCTCTTTTCCATCACAGATATGGCAAAGAAATATAACTGCCCGAAACAAACAAAAATCAATTTGTATTTTCTTTGTATTTAAAATACTAATTCAAATGAATGTTTTTTGTCTTTGTGGATCACAGGCTTTGTCTGTTCCTCTCATTAAGCTAAACACACACATTGCTAAGCGAGGACAGGAAAACGTCTTTCCTTCTTCCACTTTACTCTAGCTCCTTCCCGCAAGCATACAAAATAATAAAGCATTTCAACAGTAGTACAAAGGTTGCCAGAACCAGAAATATCATCATTTTGGAGAAAAATTCACAGAAAAAGATTTCTATTGGAGCAGTGGGACAATAGTTTACAGAAATTATAGCTCTAGAACAGGTTTGACTGTGCGTTGACTTGCTTGGCCCAATGCCTGTTCAAGAGTAAAGACAGATACATAAATGCTGGCTCTTTATTTCCAAAGATAAACCAAGAGGTGCACAGAAATATGAAAACAGAACAGAACAGAATAGAAAGAACAGCTTTTCCTGCGTGCAACAGATAATTTTTGAAAGAAGCTAGGCCTTCTTCAGACTGATACAATTCCTCTGTATAAGGCTTTTTTTCAGCAGTGGGTATGTCAATGGCATGCTGAATGCCTTCATGTAACCAGTACAGAGTGTGAGATTCTGAATTATTTAGAGAGATTTTAAAGAGAGACAATAGTTTCTGATTTGCTGAAGCACAGAATGTAAAAGAGAAAAGCAAATGTAATAATTACTTTAATACAATAAAGAATACAAACTTGATTTTGGATTCCTTTTCTCTTCTTTTAAAAGATTATTTTTTGAAAGGGTTTATATGAAGGATGAATACTGTAAATTTTAAATGCAGATTTTCTGCTTTCTTTTTCCAACACGATCAGCATTCAAAACAATGAAATATGAAAAGTTGCTCAAAAGCTGCATGTCTTATCTTTGGTTCTGGGCAAGTGAATGAAGGTACAGAAAGGGATACCAAAGACACGATTAATATATTGGCCTTAACTCCCAGCAATGAATGTGGGTAGAGAGCACTATTTCTTACATTCTGTACTTATAATACGCATGAATATTTTAGTCTTTGTAGTCTCAGATGCCAGTGCCTCCACTCGACACTCACTTAGCGAGGTGTAAAGTATTACATCAAAATGTCAGAAAGACTTTAATTTGGGGTTGAGAGATGAATTGTCCTTCTTCCTCAACTTCTAAATCTTACGGTCAAGCAAATAGCTCAGCTGTCAGACATGCCCAGGAAATAGTAACAGAGCAGAGCATAAATTCCAGCTCTGTTCTAACTTAAGAAAAATAATAAAAAAAGTAAAAAAAAGTGAAGGTCATCAATGGGAATTATTTACAACAATACTGACAAATGTTATAGATACATTCATTTCTAAACTATTATGCAATGTAGTAAGTAAATAAAGCATATTAGCTTCTGAATTCAAAAGATTGTAGTCTTTTAATATGTGGGTTTGTTCTGATCAGCAACAAGCATATATATTTTTTCCTCTTGGTGCTTTAACCAGCTCTGCTTACCTTTTTTTTTTTTCTATTAAGAGACATCATCTCTACTAACTCCTTTGTACTAATTACATTATATCAATACAACATAATTTATTACTTTGAATTAGGTTAAGTTAACCATGCAATTTCAAGTATTTCTAAAATGATTTAGACCTTCTAGTATTTAAAATATTTAATGTCATAACATCCAGTCTGGAACATTTTCAAAAGGAGTTGCCATTGATGTCACTACAACGAGGCATCTAGCACTCCAGGGGATCCGGGTCTAAATATTCTAAGTTTTATTATACGTCTCCAGAAGAAAACTAAGTTATGACCAATAATTTTCTCTTTTAGAATTGGTCAATGGGGGCAAGTGTTCCAATTCAGACTAAGGACAGAGTATAAGGAGATTTCAGTTCTGAAGTTCAATCAAAAATGAACTTTGCATGAGCTTTCCTCCTGCTGATAACAGAGAAGGTACGTTATAGGCACCTTTGCTGGGTGAGCAGGACTCGCGGGAGACGTGGCTGCTATTTCAGAGCTTTGACAATTCCTTACCCTGGAGCCACTATGGAACCATACATACAGATCCCCCCCAAAAAAGGCAATGCTCAAGAGAAAACACACAACGCAAGCCCCACGTGGGGCTATAAAAGCAGGAAGAATGTCCTTCCTTGTTTTCAGTTCATGAAAAACACATCAAAGTTAGAATACGAAGAATTACGCATGCTTTAAATGTACTACTTCCCTGAGTGTAATGACTTGCGAATGTTGTAAAAAGCATGTAGTAAGAATTAATAGAAAGGAATGCTCCTTAGCACTAATTATCCTCTAATTTTTAGAATGTAATTATAGTAAAAAAAGATTACAGTACTTATAATTACATATTTTGTACCGAGAACAAATTTAAACCCAATGCTGCTCCAGAAATTTTCCATTATTTTCATTGATCTTTTCATATTAATTTCACACTTACACTTATCACACTGAATTGCTTTCTAGCTGTGTGCAGTGTATACTTACACACACCAGAAAACTCAGGGTTTTCCTCTCTGTTTAACTAATAAATGAAAAATGCCCAGCCAATTTTTCAGTATTTTCACATGTTGCACAGGGCAGCACAGGTCCAATCAAAAATTCAGTAGATAATGAAGAATCTTACGAACGTTTAACCTGAACGTTTAATATCTAGAGGAGCTGCTTAAAAATCACCCTGCACAAAAGAAGCAACTTTGTGCATTACTATTTGCAGAATAAAAACTTCAGAGTCCGCAGAGTTCACAGACGTAGCTTATCGCTGCTCTGCATTGTTTTCCAAGAGGTTGCTTGAAAAACGGGAGCTTGTAATCCTGGCAGGGAAACAAGAAGCTCAGGAGAGCCTCAGCAACAGTCTAAGAGCCGACTGTTACATACAGGATGCTAATATATAAAATATAGATGGTATCTCTGTTTCCAGCTGACAGCAGTGGGTTATGCAGCAGCTGCAGGGCAGGATCACAGCTCTCCCTTCCAGCAGCAAAGAGGATGAAAGCAGATTACTTTCTGTCATCCTAATTCTTTTGGATTTTGACTTTTACCTTCAACATATGCAGAAATACGCTCTTGAGAAAAACAGATGGGGCTGAAATTCATTGATACAGAACCCTACGGCAGTATTTTTTGTACCATCATTATCCTCGGCCACGGCTGGCTCACCTGCAGCAGCATGCCACCGATGGCAAGATGGCTTTACCGCGCAGCCCATGGAGCAGTAAGGGTGTTGAAGACCGGAAAGGAAGAACGCCACCAGTACGTCTGGGGAGACTGAAGTGGGAAGTACTCCTGGGAACGGAACTCAGACCAGGCAGGGAGTCTGAAACCCCAAATTTCAGTCTGCCAGTGAGACGGTACTTAATTCCACTGAATATCCCACGCTTACTGCACACACAGAGGCTCTAAACACATAATAATATATTGGCTTAGCTAACAAGCCTTGAAAACCTCAAGGGAGCACTTTTTGACAGAGCCAACTGTGCCTAAGAGGAGGCTGGTCCAGCGCTGTATGCTACGGGCCTTAAAACCCTCTGCGGCCTCTGTCTTTTTTGATACCGTAAGGTAGCAATGTTGTAATTATTCTCCATACCGTAGTGTAAGTTAATGTAGGTAATGATAACGTAACTCAACCTTTAAAAAACGAAATTGAGAGATAAGATACGGCAATCCTTTTAAAATATCACAACTTCTAGCACGGTTATGCCCATTTGCAAGACCTCATGCGACTTCAGTCATGCAACAGATGAGGAAGCAGAAGCTTTTAAACTCAACTTGAAAAGTGTAGTTTAGATGTCACAGTTTATAATATTCACACAAAATGTAGACATCAACTTGTTAAAATTACCTGGGCAGGCCACAGGTAGTTGTGAATGAGAACAAATAATTGTGTATCATGATAGTTTTGTTTTAAGGTACTAAGGATACTTCAAAAACCTTTTGAAACTACTGAAGAGATTTACTTCATTCTCATTTGAGGACAGTGAATAAGGTTTTATGTAAAGGAACAGAATTACCTGTGACCTCAACATTTCTTCTAAACCAATCCAAGACATACTATTCAATTAAAAAAAAAAAAAAAAGAAAAAAAGGAGAATCATTATCTGTTAGTACTCTATTTTGCTCTCTCTTTCCAATCTACTACATTTTAAATTAGCATGACGTGACTTTTTTTAATCAAATAAGAATTCATAGTAGGCAGTGCACAACTGCAAATGGATGTGAGGGACAAGGGATTCTGGCTAGAATCACTCTCTCAGTGCCAATGGGGCAATTTTGTCATATGCTCTCGTATCAAGAAAAACCTCTTGGCTAGGTTCCATCATTCTACTCAAACAAACACTTAAATTGCTGTGTTCTGTTCTGTTCATTTATTTTAAAATATTATATGCAGCATGCAGTTTTAGAGTTTCAGATAAAGTAATTCTATTATATTCTTCAGGGCTTTATGCTTGAGAAAGGCGGAATTGTTTGACAGGCTTCATAAACTTGTGGCTTTGAAAAAATCAAGTGTTTTTCATACAGGTACTGTACTAATGTTGGTTTACTATTTTTTTTATATGCAATTATACTACTACTGCCTCCCATATACACATCAAAAAACTTGGCCCAGGTGGCAATATATGATATTTCTATAGGCAGACCTAAAAGACACTGACGGCGCACACCAGCTGTGAGCAGTATGCTGTCACAATTCTCCTGCTCTTTTTCACACTCTGCTCCCTCCTAACGTCTCTGCTAAGCCTAACTGAATGAGTCCCGATTTAATTTAATCTGGGTTGCCCTCTATCAGTAACTTTACTGCCCTGCTCAGACTCTTTATTGATCTAAAGGCCTAGATACAGAACTGATTTTATACTGGGAGACAAGATGTAACGCTGGTATGGGAGATCATCTGTTCCTGTCCTGACTGGAATACAGTGCTTGTGAGATGGCAGAGGGAGGTCTTCTACAGTCCCATAAAGAGCTGTATTTGGAGTTTTCCAAATTCTTAGCAATCTGGAAAAACTGGACATGTGGATTGATAAGGAGCAAAGTCTTTCACATGTGCGAACTGGATGTGTCTAACCCTGAATGCCTTCTTGATTTAGATAAGCATAGGTGCTAGGCACGTCCAAATAGAGACAATTACAGAGTGAAAGTTAGACACGCACTTTTCCATTCCGTGTAGAGCTGAAGGGAGGTGAATTACTTCACTAATAAAAATAAAATCTAACTGTTCAAAATGGGTTTATTTTCTGAAAATATGTTATTCATTTTAACAAAAAGAAGGGTAATACGGTATAGAACTTCCTTTACCAAGGAATTTGCAAATTAATGAAAAATGTAATTTCCTTTTTGGTTATAAAGCCATCGGGCTAAATCAACACATGAAAAAAAAATATATCAATTTATTCTTATGAAATCAACATATTCTTTTTTATGTAATTCATTCAACAATTCAGTCTCTCTCTCATCTACTTTCCTAACCAGTGTTTTGAGATTTGCAGTTTCTTTTCCAGGTTACAGTGTAAGAAAAAAAGCTAAATAAAATTCCACTAATACATCTTTTTGACACCTTTGTTATCGAGCCAGGCAAGTTTAAACTAATCAACAGCAAAGTCCAACAACAACAACCGCCCCTAGATTCCAGTGCAGCTGTCTCGGTGAACTTTTTTACCAGAAAATCAATAGAGAGCTGCAGGGGACACAGCAACTGAAGAACAGCAGCCGATGGGTCAGTCAATTAAATAGCGACAATGAGCAGAAGAGGAAGGCAGGTACCCTTTCCATGCTTAAGCTCAGTGTAAGAATGTTGAGAAACACCATCCCTGGCAACGTTTTTACAATCATCCAAAAACTGTGACTCATCTTGACCTCCAAAATTCCCAGAGCACACTTGCTACTGAAGACCTTAAAATGATGGCCTGTCTTCTGCCACTTCGGAAAAACAACAGGCCCAGACAAAGACTGAGAGGCCAAAATATTGGAGAGAAATTTAGTATGCATCTTAGTAAAGTCCTGACATTTAATAATATAGCTGATGAGCCAAGGAGAATATTAAAGTATTGACCTTTCAATTTAAATCTTCAGCATAAAGACAGGATCTGGCCTTTATGATAAATTTCTAAATTACACTTCTAATTTCTTCCTTGCTTATCTCTTTGTTTATTACTTAATTGTTTAACTTTTGCCCTGCTGACAAGTACAACCACTTAATAATCATGAATAGTCAAGCTGAATTAACTGGAAATACAGAGTTGCAAACAGTTAAGTAGGTAGATAGGTAGAGTTGTTTTTGAGGATTTACTAATATCCTTATTATTAAACTATCAACAATGTTAGGATACAACTTGAAAGAAAGTCATTAAGGTACTAGAAGGTACTAGAAGCATTTTCATACTGAAGTAATTAAAAAAATAGTCATGCAGGTCTGGCAAGAAAGAAGCGGTGCTGTAAGATAATGGCTTACTGGATTTTCTTCTATTCTCTACTTGCTGATTGCTATGAATTTAACTTGGTCACAGCCACATCAAAACTTTTCTGCATGTAGGTATCAGGGAGTGTTCTTGCCACAGGGATGATACATCTGTGGCAGTGGGGATATCCCAACAGTTTCAGGAAGAGCTGAAATAGCTGGGAAAAAACAATGCAAGTTTTTGGGAACTCAGGCTAGAAAAGGACTGCAGAGCTCATGAAATAAGCACCAAGAGATGTGGCTCTGAGGAATCCATCAAGACTGAGGACCTCAAGAAATGACTGAAATGGTTTAGTGCTTTACTGACTCCCAGCACACATTAACCTGTACCGTATCTTTCTTAAAAAGGACAGGTATATATTTCAGATATGGGGAAATTACCACATAAGTGTAGTATATTGTATTATCATTATTATTATTTAAATTCCAAATTTAGAATTCAAAGTTCTCTGTTGATTGTTCAGCACAACCTTCTCAAACATCATAATCTGAAAAATCATGATTTTCATTGAGTTTGTCAGCATTAAATTTAGCAGATTGCAGGCTAAAAGGGATTGGTTTGGATTTACAACTTTACCCCACTTCCCAAAGTCCATTTTCTCATCTTCATTGACTTCAGAACTACTAACATCTTAGATACTTTCCAAGAACCCTTCCTGATGCTGCCAAGGAATACAGAGAGAAAACATGCGAACTGCAATTCTTTCTTCTGAATTTGCATTCTCATGTCCATTCAGTTTTAACAATCTCATCATTACAGAAAGGGTCAAAAACTGCCACTGGTGAGGACTGTACCTGACGGCTTGTTGCACTGTAACGTTAGTGCTCCATTTACTAGCATGACTAATTATCTATCATTGCTTGCTAATATTCAAATTAATACATTTAAACAATGTATTAATTGTCTTTTTCTTAATAATACGGAGGAGTAAAAGGACCTATCTATGGTATATGCTGCTAATTCTTCATGCTACCTGCATGCTTTATTGTATTGTTATTACTAAAATTAGTTCCATAACATATTCTTACTTGTATAAAACAACGCAAGAATGACCTAAGAATATTTACACATGAATTTAGCTGCCTGTCATTGAAAAAAATAAAGCCTCTCCTTTCATGAGTTGTCATTCACTGGTAAATAAGCTAAAATTTAGGATCTGTTCAAAATACTATATCAAACTTGAGCATGTCTATAATGCAGTATTATGAAGACAGATAGAAGCTTGATGGAAAATAACCGTTATGTGGGAAATGTACATTACTGAAAATGTTACTGTTCCGAGAAACTGCTCTGAAAGTACAGCTTTTAATAAAAAAATTTTTAAAATGGTATTTTTTTTACAGCTAACTGGTGCAGCCTTTTTCCCACCCTCAATTCATGATTATTGTAACTGATTCTAGATACACAGAAATTCGTTTATAGTTAACTGAAAATTAGTAAAAGTCCAGTGTATTTCACGCTACTTTCATGTTTAAAAAGACACTAAATACACTGAAAAGTGTATACTTCATATTACAGCAGCAAGTTCAATCTTTCCTCCACTCACTTTCGTACTGTTTTCCGAACATGTAGTACTACATGCTCTAAATGGCACATGCCAGATTATAATATAAAGTTCATCAGTTTCCACTGAAGTCCACTACTTCTTTTAACAAAATCACTTGTAAATTTATGAAAAATACCCACACTTTGCAAAACTTTATTCACAAGAGAAGTAAATAAGATGAATTACATCAAGGACAACATGTGTGAACAGTATGCAGATTTCTTCATCATATGTTATCCATAATTTAAATTTAACATGCTTTTTTGAGGAATAAACAAATTCTTTCTGTTCTTTTATCAGAAACTGAAGGCCAGAGGTGGAATAATCTGTGACTCAATCAATAAATACAGTACAGGATTTACGGACTGACATGTGGGAAAAGGCAGCTTTACTGATGTATCTGACAGGTTGATGGCAGATTTACTAGCTGTGCAGGATTACAATAAATTTGACTTCAGCTCTGGGCAAATCATATTAAGAAATACTGCCACGTCAAAGAATTTCTCAGAGATGTCCCTGTTGTATAATGGTGTGTCACCCGACGATGTTATATTCTCTAGTGACCTATTCCTCATGCAGATGATGAAAGAGTCTGATTAGTATCCCTTATTTAAAAGTGCCATAGCACTGAAAAATGTCTTGATCATCTCACATCAGACAACAGTAACTACAGAATTGCAATTTTTTTTTTTAACTTTAATATATTACTCTGGAATATAATATATTACTTACGTAACACAATGCTGTGTTATGTGAAAAAGGCAAGGGAAAATTTTGCATACTTGGGATCCCAAGATAAATACAGTTACCTCAGTATCTTTATAATCTCCTAGACTTCCCATCTCCATGTAGCAAAGTTGATCTTGAATACTTCTCATGCCGATTGACTAAATGCAAATTTTGATAATTATCACATCTAAAAACTTCTAAGGAAGAAAATCAGCTGCTATAAATCAATTCCATTTCAGTGAAAGCTACGGCTTTATTTCAGCTAATGCCAGGTGCAAGTTAATTTTCTGGTTTCTATCTAGAATATTAATAATCTGAAATGCCACTTCTGCAAGGCTTACGCATATGTAATTTTATGAGAACTCTTCTTGAAATTAATGGAAGTTCATTTGAATTTATATACACATGCACAAAACTCTTTAGAGAATCAGTATTTAAATCCAGAAATAAGAGTAATTATTGATGAATGGAAACAGTAAGCCAACAGTAACTTTTCATGGCTACCCTCATTGTTATTTATGAATCTTCATGTTCATTTCTTAATAAAAACAATTGATTCCATGCTGTCCCTTTCTCTCAGTGTTTAATTATCTGTGGCACTGACCACAATGAATACATACAGTAAAGGTTCTCCTGCGGTAAAATATATGTTTGCAGCAAGTCAAATGTGTTTCTTCAGAAAGTCATTTTTACAGGGAATAACATAATTAAAAACCCAAAGCATTTCTAGAAGCTACAAAAGCCATGTTTTGGAATCCTAGAGTAACTACAATCCAAATAAATTATTGTGAAGTAGCTCAGACAAGGCTGAATTCCTGCAAGGGCAGATGAATGACCACTGCCACAGATTTCACAGCTCATATAATAAAAAGATACTTTTACAGATTTTGCAATTGAAGAGAAAGTTCAGGATTGAATCCTCCATCATAACAAGTCTAAACATTGTATTCAGAATTCAAGACTTAATTCAGATACCATACCATTTCACTGAATACTAAGGAAGTTAGATTTTCAAACAAGTGCTTAACAAACAAGTGCTTTCAACATATTTCAAACAAGTGCTTAAGTGCTTCCCTGACTACAGATGGAATGAAGAAAATGTTTATTCATTTTTCTGAAATGGGTCTTGCATGAAGTTAGCTTGACAGAGCTACTCGCTCGGCTATGTGACCACGCAGTGCAGCAAAGCACTTACTCATCAACATGAATATCTTCACTGCTCAGGATCTACCATCACATAGCAATATTTACACAGCAGTAAAGGATAAGAAATGATGAAGAACTCTCTATGTAATGAACTTACCTTCAGATGTACTACTACTACTACTACTACTGAACCATTAGAATGGTATAACAACAGATTTCTGACTACAGAAGTTTCATTGTGAATTTAGTGGTGAAAATATTTTTGGTCGAGAACTGGTAAGAACGTCCCATTTTGCAAATTGCCTGCAGTGTACAGCATCTGCAGTTTACACACAACGTAATTTCACAGAACTCCTTAAGAACTCTACCACAAATGACTGGAGGATCAAATCAAGCACTGAATAAAATACAGAGAAAAACCACACCTCTACACAGCCACAATACATTCTCAGAGCTACTGGTGAAATGGAACCACAACCTGGGTTGAAAACAACTTTAAAATGTATTATTTTTAATGCAATTTGAGTCACAAAATCTGTACTTGGCCTTGGGATTTTATTTCTTGTTGAGACCTAAACCTGAAAAAACCCCTCTAACTTGTGGTTCCGATACAGAGAAGAAATTCCATTAATTGCAACAGTCTGAAGTAGTTAGGTATTGCTTTGAGCTGGAAGCACAGTGGAACTTACGACATTCTAGTGATAAAGATCTAAATCCTGTTCATGTTTGAATCTAACATGTTAATTACCATTAATTTACAATCTATTTGTATAAAAAAAAATTCTTTTTCAGTTTGCTTTAAGTTTTGATAGAACCAGAGCTCCAACTGCAACAAAACCTGTATAGATTCAAATATGGAGTTTTTCACTTCATCGAAAGATAATTAAGGTAAACTAATGAAAGACTGTACTCTTTCCTACCTGGCTGTATTGCTTTTAAGTAAAACTGTATGTGAGACCCTACAATGAGTCTTGCCATTCTACCACAAAACTCAGGATCCTTCTTAAAATATCGTTTGCCAGAACTACAGAGGAAACTTCCTGCTTGTTTTTCATACTGTCATTTACAAAATACATTATATCCGACCAGAAAGATTGTGATCATTTAACGTTTACCTTGAAGATGCTTAGCTTCCCACATTTTCCTATCTATCTAATTCATAACAAGGACCTTTGGTGTGGTCCAAACAACACACTTTTTTTAAGGCACATACTCACATTGGGATCAGCACCTCATTTTTAATGAGTATTGGATGAACTGGAAGGAGTTGATACTATACATGCTTTTTGAGTTTTCATCTCAACAGTCTCATTCTTTAAAGTGTACGAGAAGTTATAAAAATCGCAAACTGCACAGGGCTTCAACCACTAGGACAACTCTTGTATTCCACTGTTTCCTCCCCTCAGAACAACACGTTCTGCCACTACCTTTGATTTTTCTTACAGACTAGTCCAATCACTTTCTGAAGGTTTTGTTAGCTTATCCCCTCCTGCTGTTAATAATTCAGTATGAATAGGATCCCCACCTCAACCTTTCTTGTGTCAAAACAGTCTTGACTTTCTCTTCAATCTCTTCAAAAATCCGTTTCTTACACAAATAGCTCAGCTGTCTGGAAAACAGTTGCCTGTCGTTTAGTTTTATATTTGTCTCTTTGATAACATAAATTAATATTAATGCTATTTTAATCTTATTTACAATTTAAGTCATTAGTGTCAGTGCTGATCAGGATTTCCCCCCCCCCAGATTCTAGTACATTTTCCATTAAGGTACTACTCTAGTAATTTTAATAAATGAAAATGCACTTTAAATCAACATAGTCAAGTATAATGGGAAAAGAAGATTCTCACTGATTAATTATATTTTTTGTAGAAGACAAATGTGGAGATATATGTTGCATGTTTGTGCATGTGTATGAGTATGAAGAAGAAACCGAAGTCAGATTCCTTCTAATTAAGCCATTTTTCTAGCTGACAACTGTCAAAGCCATCCGAGAAACCCATGAATATTAAAGTGCTGTTCACTGGCACATTTAGCATTTTGAAGCTGGGCAAATAGAAGTCATGAAATATGAAAGGAGTGCCCCATGTCATTTTGTAGAAAATGTTGCCATTAAGATGATGTATGGGAAAATTCACACCTTCATCTTCTGGGAGTACTATACTATATTTTCTGTATTACTTTGCTTCAAAAGTATTACTAGGGGCTGACATTCTTCCTTCTTTGGCTGAAAGAAATTTATCAAAAATATTACAGTCAAGATTTTAAATGCCTGTTAATATTGATATATATACTTATCAAAAAGTAGTGCATATTTTTATTTATAATGAAATTCTCTGCTGAGAGAGCATTCTAATGCAGCTCTTTTTCATATCTACTAAGAGCGACACTGAGTCATTAGATTAGTTCTGCAAAAAATCTACAATTTTTTTACAATTAAAACCCACCACAGAATACAATAGGATGGGACTTTTTTACTTTAAAGTGCAGGCTCAACTTTATCTATGGTTTGGCTCTCCCATTTGTGATGAGCAAAATTCTCAGAAAATCTAAATTCTCATCACACAACATACTTGCTGTCCTCCAACCAGCAGTGTTTCAGAAATACAAGGCTTTCCCCCAAATTTTAAGGATATAAAAATCGTAAGAATTGAGCCTTCCTGGGTTACGTACCTAAACTTGTCACGCAATTTGTAAGATGAGTTAAACACAATAATAGGACCTTTAATACAGTTACCTGATCTATATACTAGCAAGCAATTCACTAACAATCTGGATGTCTGCTTTATCACGCACACATTTAAATATCCTATAAAATTCATGTTTTAATGCATGAAATGCATTTAACGCGCGTGCTTGGCCCCCAGAGGGACAGTGCCCCATGTGGCGGGGCCCAGCTGCCCATGCCCAGGTTGGCCCAGCAGCTCACATAGTCTAAATTCACCTGCTTAAACCTGAAAGACTGACAAAGACTGACATTATTGCCTGAAGCACCCCGGAAAACACCGATCGTTCCAAGAGATCTCAGACCTTGCCACCGAGGGCCCGAGAGGAGGCTTCAAACTACCGTCTCCAACCACCATCACCGTCTTTGCGCTACTGTTCATTATTTTGGATAACTTAATTATTCATTTATTCTCCTCTCCAAACTAATGCTCTCATATACAACTAAGAGCTGAGCTGCGACGCAGTAACAGTTTTTAAATATGTAAAGCAGGAACGTATCTTTGATGAACAGATCAAGAAGAAATGGCCTTAAACTGCTGCAAGATGCATGGTTAGACAGTGAGAAAAAATTTCTAATGAAGCTCTGGAATAGACTACACATTGTTGCAAGCTCAGTAATTAAGCAGTGAACTTCAGTGTACTTCAGCTCCTTAGGAAGAGGGGTTCCTAGGTTAATACTGTATGAGAAACTAAGGTTCACTCATGTTCCTGCTGTTTTTCTGAGGGGAAAAAACAATTCTCATTTTTCATCCAACACTGTGTACTGTCCTCATTAAATAATAGGATTGCCAGGAAGCCTGTAACAACTGTCAAAGCTGAAATATCGAACAATTGCTAAAATCCAGATTAAAATACAATGGATGTATAAAATCATTATTATCTCCTTTCAATGTCCGTGTTGCAGTGTCTCATTTCAGCCCTCTTTCTAAGTCCAAATAAATTTATTTTCCTGATTTTTCTTCTCAGAGAAAGGTATGGAGTAATTTAAATCATGTTAACCTGTAAGAGGGTTTAGCAGCTTACCTGGCCAATGCTTAACTGGATTTTCAGATAAAAAAAAATCTACAAGTTACTATATCAAATGTAAGTATCTGTTTACAGCACCTTATGTATAAATTCTGACCTTAAAAAGAAGGAAAAATAAGATTTCCACTTGTTCCAGCCAAAAAAAAAAAAAAAAAAAAAAAAGCTTTCCTTGAAATACCTTAGTAGCGGTACCCAGAGAAATGAGCTTCGATTTCACACTGGCGAAGTGAAAAGAAACTTCCTAAGCTAGCCAAATACTGAGTGAAGATACTGTCAAAAAGGGAACTAATTTGTGTGAGCCACTGCACACAACGAAGTTTTTGAACTCAAGTTCTACTCTGACACAAAGCAAGCAAAGTGCAACTGTGCCTTACCAGCTGCTGTACTGCTAAGTACTACTAATATTATAATACTCTTTTTTCAGCTAGTTCCAAAGATGAGACACACATTCTCACTTGCAATCCACGTATAGACCCAAGGAGTGAATTTCAGATGGCCAAATACAGTTGGTAATTGTGGCTTTCACCATTTCTGTAGACTTACCCATAGGAATCAACACATCTCTGTGGTACCACCCCATTCTAGAACTTTCTGAAGGAACTTGTATTCCCTTTGCCGCACAATGTGCACTGAGCCTAACTCGGAAGTACCTGAGGCTGAATAAGCAAATATGCGTCTTCAGACATATGTAAAACAAGCTACCATTTCATAGGAAACCCTGATAGTCAATCTCACATGGCAATGCTCCCTTCCAAATGGCCATGGCCATGGCCATTGGAGGCACCAATTAGGAATTTCCAGTAAATGGAAAATTTACTGGAAATTTACTGGAAATTCCTAATTCGTGCATCCTAGTAGAGCATTCAACATTCTCATGCATACCTTCCCCAGGAAAATCCTATCCACCTGCTCAGCCACTTGGGCACGCATCACTAAGGGGCCACACTTTGACCCGTCTCAGAGGTTCTTCATTATCTATATTTATCTGTCACTTAAATGATGTATTTCTTAGGACTGCTGATTATACTTTGTTTCTTTTTCTTCTGGCCTTGCTTCAACTAATTAAACCCAACAGAAAGAGCTTTTTGGGAAAAAACTGCTATTCAGTTTTCATTTTTTTAAAAAAAGTATTTTTAGTATTGTCATTTGAGCCTAAACCCCTGAGTTCCTGGCATGTCTGTGAGCTATAAATCAATACAACATTTTACCAATGAGGATTTAATTAAGATAAAAAGGCAGTCAAGCATTTGTTTCTTTATCTAAGAGATAGCCCCTACGAGTTTGTGATGACATCCTGTATGCTTACAAAAATACATAGAAATAGAAGAGAGAGCTGCTTAAACACGCACAGTGATTTCAGATGACCTGGCTTGCATGCATTGGAATAAACGACCCTGAAGATACCTTTGTGAATAAAGACACTAATACTTAGCAGTTGGTTTATCAAATCCTTATTCGTTAAGTAGTACATAGAATTTAAGCTGACGTATTCTAAACGCATAACGTTACAGGCCTACTGTAACTGCAGACAGGAAAAACATCCCTTTTTCTGTAGTCCATACACAATGACTCCTGCCCTTTTGGCTTGACAAAATGATCTGCAATAAATACTTCCAATGTTCCTATATCTTTAATATTTTTAACCTCACTTTGAAAAGCCAACAATAGCTGTAGGCACAGTCTATTACGATTAATGGCAGAAGCAGTGGCCTTTGTGTAACAAAGCTCTACTGGTTCTAGAAGTTTTCAAGGTCACAATTTCCTTCAGAAAAGTTCTACTTATGTTAAATATTCTTTAAATATGACCAAATTTTCACGCAAAGTAAGTTGTGTATTATCTTACAGGAAGGATGATACAAAAAGTGTCATAAAGCTTCAGATTAATAAAATTCATATGCACTTCAAGGAAAACTGCAGTGGGAAGGTAAAGTTTTTGGCACCCATCTCTCATTATATGGCGGAAGCAGAAACCACAACTCAAGACAATTTTGCCACGTTAACATTGTCTCACTACACTAATGATTTCCACATAAGGCTGAAGCTAGATAAACTAACTTTGTCATGGTCTGTTAAGAAAATGAAATACCGATGAAAAAATCCTGCTGTGAAACTTCAGATGTCATTATAAAGAAAGCCTTATTTTCCAGACTGCCTTTACAAATAGCTGTACCAGAAGAGAATGACAGCTTTTGATGCAAAAGTTTTGCTCTTAGCCTTTATGATACCTGAGAGTTTTATCACTGAGAAATTGCCACCACTTACACACTGAAACATTCATCAAGCAGTGTGAAAGATAATTATCACCAAACTTTCCACTATAAATATATGCTCCTTGTGCTTTACGTTCCTGTATTATTTTTAATAGTCATTACCATACATTAAAACTATTTACTACACTTAATAGGATGTCTTCACAATCTTAAAAAGGACAATAAAATTTCATACAATATTATAGCTCTCAAAGAGAGCATATGCTAAAGTACCTTCAAAATCAAAGTTTATAGCAGTGGTAAAAGGAATATAAAGTAAAGTAGAAGACGATGTAACAAATAAAATCCCTTCTTTTATATAGTACAATGACGAATAAAAATATGAATACGCATAAATAGCTAAATTTAAGCTTAAAACAGAACGAAAACTGTTCAAAATAAAAGGAGCTTCATGCAGACCCCATTTGAAGTGATGGAAAGTGTTAATGAGTAAGAAAATGGTATAGCAAATTATTAAAGTTTTAACTATTTCCAAAAAACTGTTACGAGTTCTTCTGTTAATCCTTGGCTCCTAGAATCACCCTACCTTTGACTTAGTTAAATATACCTATAGTTTCATTAAGAAGGGGAAAAAAAAAAAGAGGCACAAAATTGTGATCCTAAACCTAAAAGTTTTAAAGCCAACTGTGTATTTGGATGTGGTTTAAAAGAAAACGCATTACTTTCACCACTTCAAGAAGCAATGAGAAAAGGATGCTCAGTCACATACAACAAGTTACAAACAGAAAAAAATAATGCAAATTTTACTAAGTTGCAGACAAAAGAGGATCTACAACTGCATTTGGGATTACTAAACTTGTTTGGAAAAAAAAAGAATTTTCATGACATTTTGAGCAGTATAATACACAAACTGCCTCAGAACGGAGGCGGTAAAGCAGGAAATGGGGCAGAGGCAGGACTGCATGTCCTGGTAGTGTAAATACTACACTAGCTGGTACTTACGGAGGGACAGCATTAGGCTAGTTTGTCCAAATAAATCTTTGTCTATTTAGTTTACGGTAACTAAAGAAACTTAGATAAACCTCTGCTTGGAAGAAGTATGAGTAAATCAGCAGTATTTTTGTCAATAGATGTATGCCGTGCATCAACATGAAATTTGTTTTCAGTAGTAAATAATAAATAAATAATAAATTACTGCTATGTTTTGCCTGCAGCACTGTTAAGGGTCTAGGTAACAGAAAAATGAGTCAAGACCACCGATCATCAGCAGAACTGATAAGTAAACTGCAGTCTTTAGTGCTACTGATGCGTCTGCCAGGAAAACTTACCCTAATTCCTATTTTTTGTAGGAAGTCAGTGTACGAGAATTAACATAAAACTGACAGAAACAAAAAGTAAAACTCATAAAAATTAGTGCTTGTAAAAAGGTATTTACAACGAAACAAAAAGAAAAAAACAACCAGCAAACTACCATAATAAAAATCATATACAACACTGTAAAAAGGTATTTTTAGTCACGTTTAGCACAGAGAGATGCGTATTTAAGTAACTTAAAGACACAAGATATAGACAGAAAAAAATAATTAAAAAAAATCATATTTCAAGCATCCAAGATGAGGACAGAATTAAATTTTAAAAATCATAAAAGAAAAACTGATTTTGTAGTCCTACAGTACGATTACTGAAGGGCAACGAAGCTGGTGAGGGGTCTGGAGCACAAGTCTGATGAGGAGCAGCTGAGGGAACTGGGGTTGTTCAGTCTGGAGAAGAGGAGGCTGAGGGGAGACCTCATCACTCTCTACAACTACCTGAAAGGGGGTTGCGGAGACGAGGGTGTTGGTCTCTTCTCCCAAGTAACCAGCGATAGGACGAGAGAAAATGGCCTCAAGTTGAGCCAGGGGAAGTTTAGATGGGTTATTAGGAAAAAATTATACAGAGAAAGAGTTGTCAAGCATTGGAACAGGCTGCCCAGGGAAGTGGCTGAGTCCCTATCCCTAAAGGTATTTAAAAGAAGTGTTCATGTGGTGCTTAGGGACATGGGTTAGCGGTGGATTTGGCGGTTCTACGTTAACAGTTGGACTCTATGATCTTAAAGGTCTTTTCTAACCTAAATGATTCTATGACTCTATGATTACCTTTAAACTTAAGATTTCAGTCATGATGAAAAAGTGGAATCACAAAATCATGACATTTAGAGGCAGAAGAAAGAAAAAAAAAGGGGGATAAATGCACATTTTAAAGCACTATAAATAAACTCCAGCTAGCAAAACTAAGCCTGCCTCATGACCTGGTCTATTAAATCATGCAGTACATCATTTTGGATTAGTGCAGAAAAGTGCAAGATACAGTCCTTGTCTTATAGTTGAGTGTTATAAAATAAATTGTGAAGCAGCACATAATGACAGGGTGCAATATAAAGGTCTACAAGTGAAATAAAAATGGACATATAACAGCTGACTATCATTGCTTAAGAGAAACAAGATGTTTAAAGGTATTCACGGGTGAGCATATCCTGAAGACATATTGATAGACAAGAGGACATAAAAGATTCCAAAGCACATCACAAAGAATTTAATCACATTTCAAGTATATTTTAGTACATTAAAACTACATATACTGTGGGTAAGATTGAGTTAGGACATCAAATTGTAATATCAACTGCCTTGAAGTACCAAACCTACCATGACGTAAGTATTATACCTTATATACTCTGTAGTACGACTGAGTGCACTGTGTATGTGTATACAGTGACTGTTTATAATTCAGCTCTTTGCATAAATTTTACACTCCTATTGACTTTTGTTTAAAAAAAAAAAGAAAATCATTAGCTCTCCGACTGTATATTCTGATATCTGTTGTATTTTATATAGAAATGCAACATAAGAAAGGAGAGCTCTGAACGTTAAGCTTGCTTTCATGGATTGGAGTATGCAGGCCTCTCACCCCCAAAGACTCATTCAGTAATACTTCAATTTGTTCAGAGTAAATATTTAATGTGACCTTCAATATGTCAGTTACTAAGATATCACACTATGCATCTTTCCCATTTTTAACAGTCTAAACTAAAAAGTCAGTTTAATGAATACCTTCATATTAAAAAATACCCAACTGCTCAAATTATTCATAACCTAGCGTAAGCCCTCTCAGACAGCAGTTGGTGCTTTTAGAGCTTTGTAAAATAGTTCAAGCCTGTTTTGCAATAAAAAAAAAAAAAAATCAGTGCTTCCTTGCGTCGGCAAAGGGAGTTGTAAAACTGACACTGTGTAAACTGCCTTCTTTCTACTTAATAAAACACGCTACGTGTGGAGCGATGGGGAGGAACGGAGTTCCTTTGCGCACAGGAGCTGTGCGGAAAGACTGCATGCTTCTGTCACCTTCGAGAGATACAGGGGAAGATGGTGCACTGAACTTGACAGTCTTGTATTACTGACTCAAGTGATTTTTCCAAGCAATTTAATAACTGTTACACTGGGTCCATGTAGCCCAGTATCCTACTGGTGACCACTGACAAAAGCAGAACTTTCATATGGTTTCACTGGCGTAAAAGGACACTGAAAGATGATCCTGAGACTAAGTCTACCAAACGTTGGTTTTCCCCCATATGAATGTTGATCAGCAGGGTCTATTAGAAATACCTCAACATATGCATACAAAGGAAGATCTTCTGAAATTTATGCATTTCAAAGGGAAATGCATAAAGATTGCTCGAAGTTTCGCAATACGTTTCAGAATGGCAAATACCCAAGTTAACCAGCTGCTATTAGCCTGGATGCCCCATTTCTGCTTGGTATGTTTGTGTTTGTCCTAGTGCCAAGTGACACCTAGGAGATTATTCCGATCAAGTTATCAAGTTCCTCTCTTCCCGTCCATGACAACTGGTGACAATGCTGATAACCTTCTGTTATCAGAAACGTGTTCTTCAGCAACAGGGAAATACATGTTCATCATCCCAGATGCTTGTGTGTGCCAGAGCAGAATGCAGAGGCAGGGATGGTGATAATTACTTCTTTCATATTAGGTCCCCCATTATCTTAACTATGTCAGCAGCAAGACAGAACTCCCAGTATACTGTCTTATTTTATATTCTGTATTTTTCTCTTCCACTTTCTTTGCTCAAGACGTGAAAGCATTCAAGGAATATTAAGTTTCAATGTTTCTTTTTACATTCAATTTTTTTTAACCTTTAGTAGCAGAAATATGAGGAGATGAAGTGCAAAAGGAAGCTTTACAACTCTGCAGAAGTTTAATAAAAAAGTATTTTATTTTAAATTAAAAACTAATCAAACAAAAACTCGGTGCTGACTAACATATATTGCTTAAACAGTACAATATTCTATTTCAAAATTGCATTAAAAAAAACCAAACCCACAAACGAAACAAACCCAGAAAATCTAGATGACTGAACTGAGTGTTAACAGTATCTTGCAGATCTAAAATCTTAATCTGGGAAAACAGAAGTTCCCATGACGAGAGACAACTCAGTCAAGGGCTGAGATGCCTCTTGCATACAAGGAAAGGACAAACCACAGCAGCAAACACATTTGGAAAAAAATTAACAAAAACTACTAATTCACTCCCAGTGTGCCCTCTCATCAGAGAAAATGGAAAGAAAATGGACAAAGACTGTAGGTGAGTAAAAGAAAAATAGCTCTCAGATAACAGCTAAAAATTTGAGGAGCAGTTAAAAATAGCCTGAGTTCCCTTCTGCCAGAAAGCACCTCTATATTAAAACATAAGGATAACACAAGCAGTAAAAATCTTTCATAAAATAAAAGGAACACCACTGTTCTTATCTCATGGGATATGCAGTCATTAAGATACTTTGATAATCTATATTTAAAACACATAGAATAAAGGTTTCACTAGGTCAATATTTCATTGGCATTTTAATTAAATAATTGGTCTAAAGTCTAAACTGGGAAGTGAAATGATGATCTTATTTAAACAGAATAACTGAGGTCATCAAATGACTTTTAATTAAATTGTTAATTGATTTTTCTTTAATTCTTTAGGATGATTGATGGCCACACACTTAGTTGCTGAGTTTGTTAATTACCATCATGAGTCAATTCCATGCAGTGCACTTTGGTAAAGCTGCTCGAGTTATCTCCCTATTAAAAAAAGAAAAATTTTCATAGTTTTGCTACACCATTTAGCATTACTCATGCATGCTTCCCGAAGCAGTTCACTTTTAAAAAATTGGAAGGTAGATCAATCATTTCCATTGGATATAGTTTACAAAATTAATCTGCTGGTGAATTAGTAGCCCAACCGTATTTGCCAGAAAATCTTGCTCCAATTGGCTTAATAATCTTTCTTATGATTGTCAGAAAGAATGTTCATTTAATTTTTTGAAAATTATGCAAGACAAGCTACCTTAAACTTCCTTTAACAGTTGGTGTAGAGGTGGCAATTTTTTTGGCATGTTCTCTAGCTTCATTTACAGAGTTCTGTAATCTCCTGACAACAGACCTTCTGTGATTATGCACCAAATAAAGATCTGGAGAAATGACAGCTTGGTTTCACACCTAACTACTGCTATCTGTCCTTAGGTTGTTGACAGCATAATTCCTATTACCACCAGCAGCACAAACGCAGTGTAACTGTTTCACCCTCTGTGAACGTAAGCTCCGGATTTAAACATTTTACTTTGTGTTGAGATAAGCAATTATTGTAGCTTATAACACTTACCCCCCAAAATTTAAAAAATAATTCATCTCTGCTTTTTTCTTAAATTCGACATTCATGAGAATATTGCTAGCAAGACCTAAGCTTCCATGAAGCCTTTCTAAATGTGTATCTAAACAATTTGCCAGCAGTACTCTTTCTCGCATTTATAAAGTAAATTTAAAAACCCCAAAGAAACAACTAGTGCAAGGTTTACTCAAGCAGCCATCTCAGCAAATCTCACTACCTCAGTAAAAAGACCATCATTTCACCTTCTCATCACCATCCGTGATGGTAGAGAATCACAATTCATATTTTTAGACAATGTTAATAGAAAATTCGCAAAGGGTGTATGGAGAACTGCACATCTAGACTACCACCTTACTAGTAATGTGTTTTAACACTGTATACTCAAGAGCCTAATAAAAGTTACAGAACCCCTTTCATTATTTTATTTGTGATTGATATGCCAGGGATAAATCTTTGCCCTTCACCATGATGCAGGAAACACTATGTTGTCAGAAGAAATGTGTCTGCTAGGCCATAAATTGGAAAATAAATAAATAGTAATTTTTTAAAAAGTAGTGATAAATTTCGATCTGAAAAAAATACAATGGAGACACAGTTAAAACAAACAAAAAAAACCCCACCCTAAAACCAAACCACAGATAAATGCACAGGAAACTTATTTTCTACAGAGTTCAATTTTGACCACAATTACTTTCTTATCGATTTCTTTGGTGTCTTTTGCTGAAATGCAGAAAGTTTCAGTTCTCTTATCAAGTGATTATTAACACTCTGATGAAGACCAGTATTTTACTTGAGTCCCGATTTGTTCAGAACTAGAAGGCAGAATTAGGAATAAAAAAGCATACATCTAGTGATTTTTTTTCAGTTTATCCACTGTGTTTGAGTAGAGGAATGGTTAGTTAGCACCTGTCTCTACTTTGGACTTAATTTGTGTATTAATGTTTGCTAAACCAAGTTGCTTGACTGAGGCAGAGTTTTAAATTGGGCATTCCACCTGTAGCATGTGTAATTCTGGAAGTGTTTTCTGTTGTTCCAGCATATCCAAGAAATTTTGAAATCAGGAATAAATTGATAAAACAGAACAGTTCTGGAAAGGAAGAAAAATGAGAAAATTCAGGACAGGAAGTGATGCAAGCAAAAGGTTTTGCTCCTTTTGAACTTTGGGCTTAACACGGCTATCTGCACAGCTTTATTGCTTCATCCCGCCACGAGGAAGAATTAGAAACCTTGGAATTAGTTGCTGGGTGCAAACAAGCCATCAGGAGCCAGCAGAGAGAGCACATTTATCTGAGAAGGAAAACATAACTTACTACAGGTCAAAGGAATGTGAGAAAAAGCTGAGTAACGGAAGGAGATTTAGTTTACTGGATTTAAAATAGTGACTTTACGGAATTTTTTTTGCTTCCAGTTTAAAACATATTTAATCAGCCTTCAAATACGCCTGCTTATGAAGGGGATGGCCATTTCCCCCCCAGGTAACACTTTTTAGGAACTGGAAAAAGCCACACTTTATCGAGATGTCTTCAGACATAAGTTCGTGCGTGTGTTAGTGAATCAGATCCTCTTCCACGATTTTCTGCATTAGTACTCCACTAATAGAGGAATTAATTGAAGACACCCAGTTTGTCTTCCTTTACTGATCATCAGCTTTACTTTACAATGTACTCACCTATCCTCATTTAGCAAAATGTTGTAAGTTCTTACATGGGATAGCAAAGACAGGCTATCATTTTTTTTCCCCCCCCTCTTTTGGGACAGCTAAGCTTGGAGGTTTCATGAACAGGATGGCACCCATAGTTCTAGCATTTATAGAGCATGGAAAGTAAAATGTATTGACTTGTTTTCATTGTTGTGCTCTCCTAGTTAAACTTATAAAAAGGAGAAGGCAATGGAAGCAGTATCACAGCTTACAGGCAGAGGTTCGGAAAGCATGCAGGGCACCTACAAGCAAGGCAAATACCGTATAGGGTTTGGCACAGGAGCTCCGCAATCCTTCAGGTGATTGTGGTTTTGTTGTGCTTTTGTCCTTCCAATCCTTTCTTTTTTCCTTTACTTGTCTTTGTACTACCCAAACACTTACACAAAATCCTGACATCTACCACCTGAGGAGACTTTTAACTACAAACTGTGAATTGTAGGGGTTTTTTTCCTCCGTTTGCATTTCTGCTAAGCCAGAGGCAGCAATTAACCCTTACAAGCTGTTTTACAACATGGGCCATGTCTGCCTGGTTTACATCATGTTGTCAGCACTTCACAAATTATCCTAATAGCCAGGTTTATCATCACTGCAGTGTGAAATTCAGACGCACACCAAGTTTTGACCCTCCAAGTGCAAATATGACTCCGGCTATTTTCACTGCTATTTATAAAATTGCATTTAATCTCAACAGGATAAAACTGGATAGATGGAATCATGAGATGAAAGTCCTTATACTTTTGTTACAATAAAAAAAGAAAATTATGACGATCACTGCAGGTGAAAGTTGAGGGATGTAATGCCTGGGCAGGATGCAAATGAATTAGTCTACTTTGCCTATGGAATTAAATTTAAAAGACAGTGTCACACTCCAGGATCTGATCCCAATGCTCTCTAGTTTGTCTTTCCTATTTTAATTTAATAAGCAATTTATTTGTGGTATATTGTGGGATGATCATTATACAACATATCAGTAAAGATATTCCACATGAAAAATTTGTATTTCTAGATTTTGGTGTCAAGATTATTTAAGGTTTTCTGTTAGTGAAACACTGTCCTTGACAAATGTATTCCTGGCTCAAAGTAATCGCAAAATCAAATGTCATCTATTTCTGTCAAAAGACGGAAAAGGAAAAATAGTCAGAAACTCCTCTTGCTAAATACCCCTTGCACACCATCTATGGTTATGCTAATGGACCCTGTACTCAGGTCATCTGTTCAAATTAAAGAAACTGCCTTCACAGTAAGAAATCTGCATAGATTGTCAGTTGTTCTAGTTCATTACCTGTTAGCAAATGTGAAGAGCCAAAGCCAATTCTGACATCTACGTATAATGAATTCATTACAATGTCTGGCACATTTAGCTTTGGGAGAAAAAGCAAAGGACAATAAAAAGGAACAATGCAGATTAGGCTTTTATTAACAATGTTTGTCGAAAGGATAGTAGCTGGAATAAATTCTCAAAGGCATATTTCAGTTTTTTTCTGAAGTCTAATTTTTTTAGTAGTTTATTACATAATTTGTTGTTTCAATTTTAAGATATATATATATAGTATTTATAGAACAGTGGATTAAATGAAATACAGGCTTATCATCAAACCACCAGTCATACAGCTTTCCATTTTACAGATTATACTAATATAGGACTTCCGATTTGCCTGGATTTCAGGAAACAACTGTGTTACTTGAGCATCCCCACTACAACATGAAGATACACTTTTCATATAAAGCATTATGAGGAGATAAAAAAGTGTTCAAATTAGATAAAAGCTTTATTTGGGGAAAATTTATAGTGTAAGACTGGATTTTTTAAAAATGTTTTCTGTATTTACTCTCCAGATGGAACATTTTTAAATATTCAGAAATTTAATTACTATATTTTCAACAAACAAGCATTTTTTGAAAAAAGTCTAATCTCCAAAGACCTTATCAATTTGAAGCAGCAACAGAAAGAAAAATAAGCTTTGCCTGTCCTGTAGATATGCGACACGTTTGTTCTTTCTATAAAGACTATTTAGTTGGCCATATGTAAGTACATACACAATTCATAATAAAGTTCTACTATAGATCATCAAAAAAGGCAGCATGGCTGAAGTTTCCTTTGAAATGATTAAACAGAACCATCCAAGATCCCTGACTTGGTGTGAATGGGAAGTTTCAGTTACCCAGGTAGGAGTTTGATAAAGGACGCAGCTGAAAATAGCTGCCCAACAAGTTCTTGGGATGTTTTGGGAACCACCTTTAAAAAATGAGGTGGGCAATTAATTAACAAACTCTTTCATATATGGACTGTGAAATACCTGAAAACTCATTGCAAATGGTTCCTTATCAAATAAGACAGCATGTTATTTAGTAACATTTATGACTCACTAAATTTGCAGGCAATGTCAAGTTTTAGGGGAGCAAACGCTTTGTGATCCAACAGAAGAATACAAAATATTGCTAAACAAATCAAGAAAATTAATCAGATGGGATATTAGATCAGTAAGGACAAGCACAAGATTTTAGGAGCATCCACTCTTCAAAAAACAAGATGGGAGAAGGACTACCTTGGCAGTAGCGAGAAACCTCTTTTTACAACATGGACCAATATTTCTTCTTGAGAGCTAGGAGTTCCCGAACTGATACGCCGTATATGATACAATATGAAGTATTAAAAGCAACTAACCCTTGCTGCTTCCTGCAGGGGCCACTTTGCAGAATACCTTTGCCTGGAGCATCCCGAGCCTCTCAGAATTTGCCCCAGGCTGATGTTCTCTTCAACCCCCCTTCCCCTTGCATGGGCAGCATTTTTGGTATTCTAGCATGGCCACCTCTATGCCACAGTATCAGAGTGCCTGTCCCCAAGGCACTGCTCGCCTCTCCGAAAGAGGAACCTCACACCCTCCCTCCCTCCCCATGCCCCCAAAGAGCACCGCGGGCGGCCAGTCAAACCCTAACCTGGCGTGGTCACTGTCATTAGCATGACAACCACACCCACCCTAATTAAAATTTATTGGCAGTGGGGTTCATGATGCAGCTTTTCAAGAGGATGGAGCCATTACTTGATTTTTGATTACTCAGCCTTTCAGTCCTCCCAACACCACCACTAAAAAAAGGGGAGGGGGGGAGGGCGCGGGGGAGAGATCTATGACTGTATATCATGCCTTAATGAGATTATTTAACTGTAGTTATTCTTTTTTTTTTTTTTTTAATTAAAGATCAAGGTGTCTCTCAGCTTGAAGTATATACTAACAACAGATTTTTAATCATTTTAGCTCAACTCCTGACATCATAATTAAAGTCAAATATAGCCTAACTGAACAAAGCGGCGTTATCATCCTGTACACTGTACGTATCTCTTCACAAGAAAGAAGGAAAGGCAGACCTCTGCAGAGCCTACAGAAGTAAAGAAACATCAGATTTCACAGGTCTAAGATTAAAAAAGTGCCCTGACAGGTTTCTTCTTTTTTTGTCATTTTGACTCTGCCCTGGGATAGATTTTAAAACTCCTCTGACTAAATTTGTGGTCTAGGTCATTGAGCTTCAATGTGTGTTTATTGCACTGAGGTGACTGCAAATGTTCTCTACTTTAAGAATGGAACTGACAGTCTGTTAATGAAATAAACTAAAAAGTTAATACTAAAAGAAAATAGCACCTGTTTTAGTCAAACCAAGAAAAAAAAAAATCAGTGTATATTTTTCCATTTTCTACAGCTGTATGAAACAGAAATTTAATCAGCTAATAAAAGGTTAACAAAATCCCTAGAGAAAAACTACAGGCATTGACTAATTGATTTTCACTTTTGTTTAACTGTATCATTTTGATAGGCTTTTACCCCATGGTAAAGCCAAAATGATGCTGCTGTTCTTATCATTACAGTTGATCAATCTTCCCTGTTTCTGAGGGGAAATCCTGTAAGCCTTCTCCTTTCGGCACATCCATCAGGCAGACAAAACAAAAGGTAAACCTGGCAAACACTGCTTGCTCAAGGTAAGCATTAATCTTAATAGCTGGCTGTAATTAGGAACAAGATGTACAAACAGACAAAAAGCAATAAATAACTTTAAACCAGAAATGTGACAAGATTTAAACTCAAACACTGCATTTAGGTTTAATCTAGCTTAGTCACTTTGCTGGTATCCCTCTCTGTAGCAGCTTTTAAGTCGAAATAATTGTAGGACAATTAGTATACAGAGGTTTAACGGTTTGGATTATCAGCTAACGAGAAATCAGCTCAGGATTTCAGGGGCTCCTGCTCATTCACTGAGCCATCTCTGGACCTTCAAGATCCATCCACCACCTACAAAGGTCCAGACTAAGATCTGGAATTCCTGTCTGGGAATCCTGCTGACCATGCCAGGTTCCTCTCTTACCCTTCCTTCCCACACCCTTGCTTATAATGAGGCCTTCCCACTACATTTAAGATAGTTCCTGTGCATAAAGTATCTTATTTGCTACCACTTCCAGAATCAAGTGGACCATTGCCTAAACACCTTGAAAATTTACCTTGGTATACAAGGCAGTGTATGAAGAAATGAACACAGGAAAACAGCAAAACTGATCAGAATATTTACTCGCACACACATTGGTTAAAAGGTGACTGCGTCACAGAAACAGACAAGCCTATGACATCGTGAGATTAATTTTTTAGGATCAATAAAATACCAACAGAAGAAAGTTGCTTCCTAATTGTAAGAAGCCCAACCCTCCAGAAGCTGATGAAAACCTGAAGCCTGATAAGGTGTAATGACAACAAAAATGTATGAAAAAGGCAGAAAATCAAGTCTAAATAGGCACTCTGTGAAGAGCTTTGAGTGAAGCACATTTTAATCCAAAAGCAAAGACAAATAAACCCATGTCCCTATATTTTTTTCAAGGTATCCACTATTTCAGTTGTTTATCTGAAGTCTTTCTGTTTTCTATACATGAGCAACTATTGTCAGAAATGTTTCAAACTGGAAGATTTCAGCTCTGTTCTTGGCAGTTGAAGATGTGACCAAATAACATGGTGCTGAATTTTCCAGTTGGTTCAACTGAACATATTTTACCTTCTTTCTACTCTCCCTTACTTAATTGTCACGATATAGCTGGTATAATAAACAGATTAAAATTAGCTCAAAAAATGCCAGTTCCTATATGACATGAAACACTGGCAATTGGCAGAGGGTGGCTAGGTAGGTATTCATACCACCATGCGGAGTTAAAGACACGAACTGCTGCCGAAACAAACAGTAATGTTCTGCGCTGTCTCCTAGATATAATGGAAATGGAAGTTAATGCTCTTTCCTTTAGTCCATTCCGATTGATGAAGAAGAAAAAGAGGGAGAAAACAATTTTCATCCAGAATTTCTCAGTGATACACCAGCATAAGCACCAGTTTGAAAGATTTACCCCAGTGTGACTACTACTATGCTTTCGAATCACCGTGTCCAGGTTTTCTTCAGTCAGGAAGCAATGGATGACTTCATTCCAAAACATGAAAGTCCATTCCCTATCTGACAGATAATAAACAGCATTAGTAGCAAATAAAGGCTTCTCAGATTTACCATGTTCAGTGTTTAACTCAAAAATCGATTTCCTGAAAGCACATTGCCCTAAGACAAAGTATTTAATCATGATATATGTTTTTGAAACACCAGTGACCACATTCTGTTGCCAACTAATGGAATCAAAACGGCGTAAGTGAAAACAGAATTTGTCATTACGTTTTAATGCTATTCTATAAAAGAAAATTAACTTATGAAAAGGCTTAATTAAAACATATATTATAAGGTCACTGTTAAAGAGAAAAACCCCTTCTTTTGACAGTATGCTGTGGGTTAGCTAGAAATACTAATGAGGTTTTAGAGTTTAAAAACAAATCTAATACATTCCCAATACAGTTTCAGACAGTTATTAGACAACAGTTGTGAGCACAGCATATGTAAAAGTCCAGAAAGTTTTTCCAGCTCATAAGGTTTCAGACTTAACTGATTTCGATTGTATAAACAATTCTATACCCCGCATGAAAGCCTTCCAAACAAATTCATGAATAAACTCCTTAACCAACATTACTGCAAAGTAACAAGGGACACACAGCATTTTTGTTGTTGTTTGTTTGTTTTCCTAGGAAAAATGTCAGCATAGACAGAATTACAGAAAAAACAAAGCACACAGTTTAAAAAATGTATTTATTTAATATGGCTTCTTTATCGATTCTTAAATAAATGTAATATAAAGAGAATGTCAACAAAATAATTCAGCTACTGCTTATGCTATGAAAAAACAGGAGAGCAGAATTAACCGCTGTCAGCTGCAGCACACTCCAAAAACAGAACCACAATCTACATTTATTCTTTAACATAACTGAAGTAATAAAAAGAAAGCATAATGGAGATGGTTCTTTTCCTTTGGGCAGTGCAGTAATGATGTTAAATTCAATGACTGTCATAAAAAAGTAAAAATACTAAAGCATACATCCTCTTTTATATATATATATATATTTAAAGTACAGGCAGGCAAAGATTTTCAGTTTCACAGTCATTTTCCACATTTGTCATAGATGTAAATACATTTATGTCAACTGAGATATTACAGATCTCCACAATCTCAGATGACCAAAACTGGGACAGATAACTTTGTTAATACTGAAATCTGGCGCTAATCAACAATTCCAGACTTAAAAACTCCCAGAATCTCAGATCAGCTTCAATACCTTTTAACAATTCAGAGACTTATTCGATTCTTGCTTACCTAAACAAAGCCCCTACTTTTGGGTCTCACTATGGCTAAAGATTTTACAGGAAAGCTGTAATCTTTGAAACCAAATCCATGCTAATCCAGGATCTTAAATATGTATTTAAGAAGTATCAAAGTAATGATACATCAGTATATAACCTCTTAAATACAAACATCTCTCTAAGGAAATACTGAGTTACAGCAGATTCACACACTTAGAACAAAGATCCCAGTTCTGCATGAAACAGGGTTCTCAGGATCTCAGAGTTGAATGGACACATGGCAACTTGCAGGACTGGAGCTCATTTGGGTCTGAATATACTGAAGATTTCTTGCAGTAACTTAACTCCAGAAAAGAGCTAATAATGGCATGGTAAAGCTATTATAGAATCATAGAATCATGAAGATTGGAAAAGACCTTCAAGATATCAAGTCCAACTGTCAACCCAACACCACCATGCCCACTAAACCATGTCCTGCAGTGCCACATCTACACCTTTTTTTGAACACTTCCAGTGATGGTGACTCCACCACCTCCCTAGGCAACTCTCAATAATGAAATTTTTCCTAATATCCAGACTAAACCTTCCCAGGCACAACTTAAGGCCGTTTCCTCTTGTCCTATCGCTAGTTACTTGGGAGAAAAGACCAACACCCACCTCACCACAACCCCCTTTCAGGTAGTTGTAGAGAGTGATAAGGTCTCCCCTCAGCCTCCTCTTCTCCTGACTAAACAACCCCAGGTCTCTCAGCCGCTCCTCAGAAGACTTGTGCTCCAGACCCCTCACCAGCTTCGTTGCCCTTCTCTGGACACGCTCCAGCACCTCAACATCCTTCTTGTAGTGAGGGGCCCAAAACTGAACACAGGATTCAAGGTGCGGCCTCACCAGTGCCGAGTACAGGGGCACAATCACTTCCCTACTCCTGCTGGCCACACTATTTCTGATACAGGCCAGGACACTGTTGGCCTTCTTGGCCACCCAGGCACACTGCTGGCTCATGCTCAGGACTGCTGGTTCATTATATCAAAATGAGCAGGAGAAATAATTAGAAATCAGCTTTCTTCAGCGAGGTATCAGTTTATCTAAAACTGAGTTTTAATACAGTTATTTTAAGAGAGAAGTTATAAACAAAAAATCATATACCATTAACTGGGAGCCAACTCATGGCCTTCTATTGGATAGCTATGTAAAAAAAGAATTGAAAAGAATTTACATAAGACTAGGGATGTCTTATGTAAAAAGCTAAACCACAAAAACTTACACACAAGACACCTCTTTTAAGAAGAGGAATACACTTAGGCAAGGGTCATAACTCTCAGTAATTTTTTTCAACTACTTAACAGATAGACTTATAGTCAAACATGATAATGGATTTTTTAATTGACTTTTTTTTCCCCTTCCAACACCAATGAGGTTGCTACCTTTCAAAGGAAGACATGAACCCTATATTTTCTTCCTTCTGCCATTTCCTCCTCTATACGCTTACAGCATGACTGCTGTGTCCGTCCATTCATAAATCTCATGGAATTAAAAAGGAAACTCCCAAAACAGCTACCAAAACCCTTTGTAGAAAAGAAAACCAGGGATTTTGTTCACTAATTCAACTGGCAGGTAACCAGACTCCCTGAGAGCTCATAAACATAGTGCTCCTCCATCAAGGAGAACGCTCTTTTACAGAGACTTAAAACTTCTTTATAGGATATCTTTCATTTAAGAAATAAAAATTATAAAAAATAATAAAAACCCAGAACACCTTAAGGCTGCTGATCGCACACAGAACTGACCATTAGTGTTACCATAGCTTTCCTTGTCCGAGACTTGAGATAACTACTTTTGTGAAATGCACTGGTTAATTGAGTAAGATGTAGTTAAGAATACAGTTTCAACATTCCAAAAGAAGCATCTACCGCATTTAACTACTACAGAAAAAGTTCTTCTTTTTGAAGAGAAGTATGATGAAAACCAAACCAGGCAAATACCAATCAGTGACTTTGCCTGAAAGATACTAGAATACTGCAATCCTTTCCTTCTCAAGCAAGTTTATCTTGAGCAGTTTCAGCCCTTGTAACTATAAGATAATGTAATCTACCTGAATTAAATGTGTTTACTGCAAAGAATGATGCAAATCTAAATGGGAAGCTGTGCACCCACACAGCCACGGCCACTGCATGCTGTGCCATGGGCACTCTATTCGTTTATGTCATGGACAAGTAGATTTTCCATAAATATAAAGTCCAAAAGAAGTTAGGGTTTGCTATTTCCCGACCTCATAAACATAAGTTTACATCCAGAATCGAGTACTTCTTCCTGTGAAGGATAACCTACCGTGACAAAACAATATTCTGAGCACCAGGAAAACAAATTAGCAGAACTTATAGATGAGAAGGAAACGTTCCTAACACTCATTTGGGATTTATTGCATTTATGCTCAGTGGAGTATACTTAGCAAAGTCACTCTCAGCAAAGGAAGAGAAATGCTTGCTATGACGGACAAATAGAGTTTTTCAAATGAAGTGAAGCTAAGAGCGACCATGTGCTGAGCGATACAGACAAGCATCACAACTACCTTGAAAAGAGCGTGTATTACCTACAGATGGGAAAGAAAAACTCTCTTCATCCATTCAAAACAGTTGAAAATTATTTTGTGAGTGCCCATGAGACAGAACACCCTGCACATAGGAGGAGGAAGGTACACTACTTGAACTTGCTTATGCCAGGCTGACGACTACAGAAATTTTCTTGACACTTTCAGTACATAGTGTGTCAGGCACTGTGGATACAGTCAGTAAGAAGTAGTGCAAGGAGTAGTTTTTAGCACACAGACACCTAACAGCCGCTCTACAGGATGCAGAGCTGCTTAATCATGGCCAACCCATGTAGAGAAACATAGCAAAATCCCCATCACTTCGATCCTTAGGTGAAAAAAAATAATAAAATCCCTAAAATAAAACAGAAATCAGGAAAATCTTCCTATCATTCAGAAAGGCATGAAAGCCAAAAATATTTGCATATAGTTTATTCTTATAATCTTTATAAGAATATTTACATTTTAACATAATTTTTTACATTTTAACATAAATAATGTTTGCTCATTTTACTAATAAAATCAAACGAACATTAGTTGGATGGTGCTGTTTGCTCACTGAAAGTTAAAGAAACTTCAACAGTGGCCACAATAAGCTAACTGCAACAAATGCTTCCCTTACCAGTATTTCTGTTATATGCCACATGGAATAAAATATACATACTGTAGTAGTAAAAAATGATATCTATATTTTATAGGTGGGAGAAAAACACTGTATGTAAAAATGCTTTGGTGTACCTATTTTTACTTAAGTAAAAGCGTTTTTTACCCGAACTTAAGAAATAGTAATAGTTAAACATTTAATGATTAATGTTAATAATAATGACTTAAAACTGATCTTCTACATATGGAAAGAGAATATACAGCTAACTGGTTTTGGTCATGTAATGGGGGATTTTTTTCTCTGAAGTGAAAAAAACCAAAGCTGCATTTAATCTAAACTGAAAACTAGGTATCCCCAGCTCCAAGAGACACTAAAAATTGATTCTTCTGTCAAAATTTAGTCAAATGACTGTTAATTATTACTAAGAATATTCTAAAAAATACAATCTCATCTTTCATTTCAAGAAATATATATATATAACTGCATAGATGACCAGCCCTTTACTTTGATAAGCAGCCAACAGGAATCTGATTCCTAACAGGGTGCAAAATTTCTTCTTAGGATATGAATCTCATGCTGGTTTCCAACCTGAGGTTATTTGTCTACTGTAATGTCAAAGATGCACATCTTTTAGAGACAGAAAAAAAAGACAGTCCTGCTTTTCAGGACAGACAAAAAAATTCAGGAACAGCAATAACAAACAGATGTTCCATTAGGTAAATATGACCGTAATTCATGGACGATCTCTGTCCCCACCTATGCGTGGGCAACAAGAATGTTGTTTACAGGCTAAAAAGACGTGCCAAGGGTGACAAGATCAGATGCAATGAAAGAAAACACAGTGGCAAAGCAAAGATGGAATTCATAGGATACTGTTTTGCACTGGAAAAAAACACACGTGTGTAGATATTTATGTATGTACATCTATAAATTACAATCATGCATATGCACAGGTAGGTAGATACTCAGAAAATGTGAAGTGTACCAGATGGGGTCCAATGAACATATTCAAGAAAAAAAAATGATCCCATCAGTGAACAAGAATTCAGGATGCACCTTCTCTGTGTTCAAAGAAAAGCAACACTCACTTGGGAAGCCAAAGAGGACTGTGTTTCTGTGATGAATGAACAGACATTCCCCTTCAGCAAAGAATGAGAATTAGAAGAGAATGAAGAGACTGAATATCTGACTTCACCGGTGCTGGGTAACCACTGAATTGGAAAGAAAGGTGATGGATACTTTTAGAAAAGAAGGCCAACATGGAGTAATGTTGGGTAGGCGGTATCAAATCAAGAAAACAGTCAAATAACAAAGAATAATTAGTTTGAATTATTCTTATCTTTGCGGTATGCAATGCTGAGTGAGAATCCATTTCAGGAATGTAATTGCAGTAACACAAGCTCCATGGCTGAAGACTGAGATGGGAATGCGTGTGCTGTTACATTACCCGAGATACCAGTGTGGAACATAAATTTAAAGGAAACAGATCAATGCCAAGACTAAAATTGGACAGTCTTTTCAGTACGGTACATAGAGGTGAACCTCGCCAGAGAAGGAGGAGCAAGATATATTTGATGCCTCTGTACAGATGCTGTCCCAGAAATCAATAAACTGAGTCACATAAACATTTCGACCACCTCTAGAGGACAGTTGTGACCAAGGAGATGCATCGTACTTGCAGATACAGTAAATTTATCTCCCTATAGCATGTACAGACCATACAACTACTGTGCTATTTTGTTAGTGGAGTAGCAAACTTTAGTATATACCTTCTAGGCATTCTAATTTTTAAGACCTATGGGAAAATGCGATGGATCCAAGACAAGCTCCTGAGAAAGCGCTTGCTTCACAGGAAAGCAGTCTTTACAACCTGTTCTTGTTGAAGGGACTGCAACGATCAGCTCTACCCATTTCAGTAAACGTTTGGATAGCCAGTCTTGAAAAACAGATATATCCAGAACTTGACTTTATACATCTTCAATTTTGGCAATTGATTCATTGCAGATGAAAAGATAATTAATCTATTAGTTGCTGAGACATACAGACTAGATTTCATGATATAGTGATATGACACTTTATTTGGTATTTGTAGAAGTCAGTAAATAGGACCAGGAAACTAAAACATCTCACTGCTGGGGAAGAAAAGCTAAAGCTCCATTATCCATTTCCGAACTTTACCTCCTTTTTAATGCATCAAAAGTCACTGAATGTCATCTATGCATTTACTGAATCCCACTTTGTTTTTAAAGCCCCTCCAAACTACTGAGAGACTGACACATGAAAAGACGGGAAAAGAAGCACACATTTAAAGCAACCCACCCAACAGGCATAACAATCAGCAACAACACACTACAATTACAGCAACAGACTTGCTGCTGGTTTCAAGTGTGCAAGCCTTCAACAAGGTCCTCAGTGCTGCAGGCTTATATTACCATTTCTAAAACAGAAGTGCTGATGACACACTAAGTTTTAAGCATAAAATGCGTTATCTCCTCTGGAGGTAGAGTACATGGTATTGATCTTGGCACTCCTCATATAGACAGCAAGCTGTGACTGATAAAAAGCGTTGTTATTCTTAAATGTTCTTGAGGAGACTAAGAAAGCAGATGCAAGGTGACAGAAATTAGAAGGGATTGAGAGCTGCGGGTATATTTTGAGGTAGTTGGCTCAATAATTAGACAACAATTTTGAACAGCATTCCCCGATTCTTGGCTCATTCACTTGCTTGTAAGAGGCAAAAGTATGGAATTACCTAGATACCCATTCGCAAATTTAAATTCTTAAACTATGCATCACTGAGCACTCTGTTTCCACTGGCTATCAAAAATCTGCTGCGTTTAAAGGTGAAAACAGATTATTTCCCCCCAGCAGCCATCTGTGGGCTAGAGAGGTCAGTGGACTTCTTGCTATCATGCAATTATACGTAATAAAGGTTTGGTAATCCAAAATGGACTCTAAGCATCAGCTGCTTTTGCTGGAGCCTCACAGATGTAACTCATTAGTTGTGGGGAAGCCATTCTGCACTAGAAGAGAATTCAGCTCAGCCGATGATGTATTATGGTGTTAAACTGTGCTAGAATAAACAAACAATAAAATAAGATTCATCACTAGATGTAATGAAATACACAAAACCATTAACTACTCTACACTCTGGTATCATTTTTACACATGTAGTCTAGAGCAGAGTAATGTTGAGCCAAACTACATCATATTTAATTGAGCACAGATCAGGCTACCCACAGGTGAAGGTAATTTCTTTCTCTTGCATGCCCCACCCTTCAGTCCTATTATGTGGAGGGGGAGAGAGGGAAGTTTTGTGTTGGTTTTGGAGGAAGGAATCTAGCATGCATTGGATCACAGGCATAAGTTAATTTCCGCATAACAAAAAGATCTGAAAAAATAAAAGCAAATACTTGCCTGCTGTTCTTTTAGCATTAAAAAAAGCTATTTGAGACACATCACCTTATGTTCAGCAGATTCCCACACTTAAAGCTCTTCAGAAATCACTGATGCCCAATACACTCAAGAGTTTGGGAAAAATAACAGAACATATAGGGATGAGAAAATAGCAAATTCAGCTGCCTGCATTAGTCATAATTTCACATTCCTAATACTCCAAGAGAACATAATTTTTAGGAGAAAGGTGTTATTTGATTTTTCAGCTCATTGATTTGTCTTATTCAAAACTTCCTAAGATTCTTACAAGCTTTTGTTCACAAAAGGCATTACCAAAAAAAATTCAGTGTTGACTGATGTATGACAAGCCAGCAGATACACTTATTCTCAATACACAACAGATTATCCAAATACCAACATTCCTCAGACCTCTTGAAAGACATGATCTCAGTTTTAAAAACCTTCACAGAAAACATCATCATCTGAGTCTTCTAACAGTCATTTGGTAGATGAATTTAAAACATATTGTAGAGAATTGAAAATGTAAGACCTAAATTTAGATTTTCCTTTTCTTTACAAGCTTACCTGAAGGTATTTTTCATTTAAATCTTTATAGGAACACATGAGTATTCTCAGCTTGCAAACTAAATACAAGTGTATGTGTAAACGTGGGAGGCAACATAACACTCCATTTGTGCTTTACATTTAAATTAAATTAAAGCACAACAATTAAAACTTGCATTTGGGGAATAAAATTTATGCAGTCAGACAGCATGATCTTTAATGCTGGTACAACACGTTATATGTTTAGAACTGCACAATAAATGTTACCTCTATTTACCTCTTTACAGTATCTTAGCACCATGTTGTTTACTGTACACTATTTTCACAAAAAGAACCCCCAAGGTAAATGTAATCATGTAAGTGTGTATTTAGAAGACTCTACAATGGCAAGATACAGAGGTTGAATTATTTACAAGGGAAGATTAAATCATCAGAAAAGACAGTAAGAGCGCTTATGTACTTAAAATCAAACAGGTTTATAAAGTGTGGTGGCCTGAGGTCTTAGGGCACAGACACTAAGCGAACAATTCTCATAGATTATGTCACTATTACAACACTTCCTTAGAAGTACCTAAACAGTAATTACTTTTTACAGACTGAAAGCAACTCAAAGAACAGGCATGAAATCCCTCATCTCTCAAACATTTAGAGTCCCACATCAGAAGTGCTCTGAACCTCATCTAGATCACCACGGAGATGTGCCATCTAGATGAGACAGCGGGGTTTTAACTGGAGAAGCACAAAATCAGTTGATGATGCACCGAAGTAACAACATTGCTAGTTTCATATATGGCTTCATATTGTTTTCTGTATTACTGGGATCTTTCAGATTGGGAAGGAGCAAATACTTTAAATTTTCCTTTCTCTGAACCCAGAGGTTTATGAACCACAAATCAGCTTCTGGGTGGGTCAGACAATTTTTGGACTGTTTCAACACATCTCGTATGAAACACTTCCTCAATTTTACTCCCTAAATTTGTAGTCTACAAGGTGATTTTTTGTATTCTTAGGTTTGACAGAGCTATTATTAAAGTTCCTTTGCACAGATGAGCTGTACCGAAGGAAAATCCTAACAATTATCAAAATCTCAAATGCAATCTGGTAGATTTTGCCTCGAAACCTTCCCCAAAAGCAATGACCCATGTATTAAGGGAAATGTATAAGTTTCAGATATAGCTCTTATTTTGCCAACAGCTGGGGTGAGATGATATTTAACAATCACATTTTGGATACTAGCCTTGGTAATCAAATTCTAAATGCCCAGGCATAAAGGTCCAGATACAGAGATACATACATACTTTTCCCCTATCCATTTCACATTTTTTGTTTTTGTTTAGTTACAGGTAGATGAGCAGTATACCAGAGAGCATCCTTTATTCTTATCCCGAATAACACAACTTTGAGATTCTTTACCTCTCTTTTACAGCTGATCAAGAGTTAGATGCACCTGAAAGCCCTACAATCCATCTATATAACCCTAAGGGACAAATTTGGACTTTTGCTGTGACTTTTGACAGTCAAGATTTTTCCACTTTACCTGATGGTTAAAGGCCATGAGTTTGTGAAAAATCTTGAACAGTATCATTAAGAAAGATAAACAGTGTGATAACACTTAGAGACACATCTGGAGCTGCACACATTTGGTAATGACCTTTAAAGGTCTTTCAATACCTCTGAAAATGTGCGTCAAGGAAGAATGGCCATTGGCTTACTCTAACTTTGTTGGATGCCAGGAAATATTCTAACATTCTGGTTCTGCTACTCAAATACTCATTTCAAGCACTTGATAATGTGCTCAATATTTAGGTATCAAAAATTGCAGAAAAATACTTCAGTCTTGGTATTTTATTTTTCTTTTTCAGTAGTAATGTTTGCAGTTGTTCTGTAAAATGTACTACCTAGGGATGCATAACTAGGAAATTACTGTGTATTAAAAAAAGTTTCTTTATGAAGATTATGGATTATCCTTCCAAGCATGATGCATTTGAGTCAGTTTTCATTTATACAGAAGTTATCAACAATACAGATTTTCAAGCCAAAAATCTCCAAAAACTGAATAAAAAGCTTTGTAATCTTGATGCTTTTAGTATTATGCAAATGATTTATCCATTTACTTTATTAATAAAACATCATTGTATTACATAGAGACACATTTTGCACTTCTGTTTTTGAGCTATTTTTAAATTAGGTTAGATTTGACAAGGGACTATTTTTAGTAATGTGGTAATTAAGATTTGAACAGATGTCAGCATTAATAAGGGACTCAAATGAGGTGTAGGGAGATAAATGTATTCTTTTAGCTGTGCTGGCACACCAGGCATCATTGAGAGGAGAAGACAGCATGGCTTCAGCAGTTCTCTTTTCAGGAGAGCTTCTGGAAAATTGTACAGTAACTCAAGTTTTCTGATATTATTCAGTCATTTTGCATGATCTTTCAGACTGTCTTATTCTTAAAATAAATTACTCTTCTACCAATATTTATGACAGTATAAAATTTAATCAATATCTTCTAATTGCACAACTCTTTTATAACAGAAATTACTATCTTTTGTGCTATTGATCATCACTTTGAAAAATATTCTATACTTAGATTTTCTTATTCTCTCTGTTACTATAGGTTGCACAAGCACCTGTGAGCAACAACTTTCAGAATGTACAAGCTAAATTCACAGACAGGTCCGTGTCCTGGCCAACAGTTTTAAATTCAGTTCAAAGAAACCAGTATTTACACTGTGTGTACTAAACCGGAATAAGCAGTAGATAAATTCACTATTAGCTAACAAAGATGAACAAAAATGAGTTGATTACTTCATTTGCAGTCACTCATTTAACCTGTATCTACAGTGGTAAATAAAACTGGTCAGACACCATTCTCTGCCCCCCGAAACTGATACACCACGTTCCAAACCCTCAAATCAGTGTAGCCACTTCCAAACAAATCTGTGAGTGGTGACCAGCCATCCCAAGCCCTGAATTCTGTTGATACACTATGTTCAAGGGAGTGATAGGTGGCATAAGCAACACCATGTACTTTACATTGCTCACTGTATAGCAGTACAGTGAACCAGCTGCTAGCGCTCTGAGCCAAGCCTTGGCCCTATTTGTTTACTTAAAAGTCAGCAAATCCCTCTGTCTATTGACTGAAATGATGTACAGGTCTTCCCTGTCTCACATCATAAATTAATAAAATTTTACTAAATTTTTAATTGGTTTCTCCATTGCTGATCTTCTCCCCAAGGTCACATCAAGAGAGTTTGGATTGAGCCAGAGAAGAAACAGTGTAAGAAGATCTCCTGCTAAGAAAGGTTGTTTGTTTGTTTGTTTGTTTGTTTGTTTAAAAATCTCTTTCAGAGAAAACACTATCTTGTTCTCTTTTTATTCAATTTCTCATGACACATTTCACAGTCACATTCCTCTACCACCATATTAAGAACCTCTCTCAATTAGAATATTTTCACGTCTCATTAAAAACTCAGAAAAAAGATCCATGAATTTGACCCATGAGTTTATGCAAATATATTTCAACCTATCAAGCACTCATGATACTTTTAAAATGTAAAAATAACAGATTAACATACAATAACAAATTGCCTCATTACCATGCAAAAAATTGGTATGTGTCTAAGCAATAACCTCTCTGCAAGCTAAAACAATTTATACTTTTGACCCTGTGATAATTTATACTCAGAATATACGTCAAAAAGTGTACTATTAAAGGTCTGGGATGTTTAAACTAGTTGTTGGAACTTGTTCCTGTCTTATGCAGAAATTATGGTATGCAGATTAGCTTATAGTCACTATTAAGTAGATCTTCATGACTGTTGTGGTTTAACCCAGCAGGCAGCTAAACACCAGGACAATGACTCTATGCAATTTCTGAAAATAAAAAGCAAGCTGAAATAACAGTCACTAGGAATATTAAAAAGAGTCTTTAAAAGAACAGAAATTTGTAGGGGGAGGAAAAAAGGAATTTCACACAGCTCTTCAAATTATTATTGAGCACTAGTTAAAAAAAATTGCTTCTTCTCAATGACATGGTTTAGTGGGCATGGTGGTGTTGGGTTGATGGTTGGACTTGATTGATCTTAAAGGTCTTTTCCAACCTTAATGATTCTGTGATGAATATGAGAACTGGTTCTTACGCTTTTTTTTTTTTTTTTTAATGGGCAACAAGGTATCAGTTAACTTCAAGCATGTTAAGAATGTGACAAATTTCAGAAATACTGCAATCTGCCTAAAAATCTTCCAGACAACCAAGTACCTGAAACATGAATAGACTGTTCTGGACCAAAACACTCAGAAGGATATATCCTGGCATTATGCCTCAAAATAACTCTTGCAAAAACTATCAGAATGTGCCAGCTGAGTGTGCTGCCTTTTTCTAATCTTATAAGCAACATAAGATCCTATGAGAAAAGAGGAGATTATGGGCAAAAACTTTTAAGAGAGTTGAAAAAACCTGTTCTGGAGTAACAGTATACAAAATAGGTAAAGTCTAAAACCGTGTCTGGAAAATGACAGAAAAATGCAATCCACATTACATTCCTTTGCAACAGTTTACAACCACTAGTGCCTGCATACTGTGTATGAAGATTTTGACAGAAACCCCACTGCACTACAGGCAACGCTATGGACATATAATACAAAGCACTATGAGAAAGATTCCCGAGAAATCAAAGCGAAAAGGACTAAAATCTAACTCCACAAAAAAACCCAATGGAACAAACAAACATAAAGAAACCCAAAAAATAACACTACCTAAAAACCAGCGCATGTATCGCTAGCCACACAAACTGCAGCAAGTGATACAAATCTAGGCAGTGCCTAAACATGGAAGAAGTTGCAAAAAATGGCAATATGTTAACCACTTTGCAAGTTTTTGCCAGGATCAAAAGCTGAATGTGAAAACACAGCAAAGCAAGTGCAGCATTTTCAACAAGGATAAGAAAAGTAACATCAGTTCAATGAAGTTCTTCATAGGAGGACTGGACAAATACTGCAACAGAAAATTACCTGCTTATCAGTGTGAATGATATGAGGAGTTTATTTGCTTCAGGCCTGACAGTGACACAGAATCCCATGTGTCAGGGATGCAGCAATATTAGCAGCGAGTGTTCATGGGCAAGCTATAGGATAAGCTTAGAACTGATAACAGTGATTTTAATCTTAGTAATGTAGCATTCACTTGAAACAAAAGATACATTAAAAAAATGGAAAAAGGCAAGACTTGTAAGAGAAAGGAGAAGTCATTACTGGGCTCAAACTCACGTAATTTATGTCATCAAGGTGCTGAACACAACAGAGGGGAAATGAGAAGCTTCTTATCAATTTTCCATTTAATTTTTATATATATATGTATAAAAAATATATGGTGCCAGTAACTGCTCCCAAGTGCTAAAAATATGGCAATGTCCCAATCAAATATCATGGCTGTAAATGGCAGAGGTGTCATAGACATGCAGTTCTCACCCACACAGACATTTACCATGAATAAGTAGGAAACAATTCTCTAGTTCCTTAAACAGGCAGGAAAAAAAAAAAAAATTAACAAACTGGCTGTTTTTCAACTAATCTCCCTCAGATTAGCAACAGCTATAAAACATCAAGGAAAACTATTAGACTAACTGACACTCACCAAGAGGAACTAATGTTTCAAGGAGTTCCAAAAGTTCATCCAGTGTTGCAGGCACCAGTGTTTCAAACTAAGTGTTTGAAAAGTCTTTGACATACAAATATTGGTCATTATTAATTGTAAATCTATTTAACTGGGAAAAGACGACACAGAAGACTCTCTCTGCCAAGAATGTAGAAGCTTAAACGCAAACCTGTTCATCTGCTTCAGACGCGGGACTTCTGCTTTTGGTTCCAAGTAATTACCGAGCATGGTAAAACGCAGGAAAACACACTCAGCAACAGATCAGAATTAACCACGTAACAATTATTTTGGACTACTCTGTCACATCAAGAAGAAAAAACACATTTTAAAGTTATTATTACTGCTAAAGATTAGTTCAGCTAAACCAGATGAAAATCCAGAATCACAGCACATTTGGGTTCAGTTTTAGGGTCTACAAGATACTCTCTTTGAAGCCTAGGTCTTCAGTCCTGATAGAATAATGTAATAATTTCAAAGCAAATTTTTAGGTCCCTTTAAATTTTTGCAACTGCAGTTAGTTGTCCTAGTTACAGAGGACTAAAAGCTCAAATATGAAACAGGAAAAAAATACCTCAAAATAAAAATACCCCCTCACACACAATCTATATGTTGGTTTTTTCCTTACTTACGTGTGTGATTTAGAGTATCACACATTGCTACGTCAAACCATGAAACTAGTTCACCTGTTGACAATCAGCACAGCATTCTCCACTGGGGACATTTAGATAAACTAGCAGCTCATTATCAAATTGAAACGCACCTTACACAAGAGATATTATACTGCTAAATTTTGGCAACACTGGGAATTCTGTGTGTAGTTCTGTACTGAGCGCCGCAGTACATTTACAGTTTTTTCTCAACCATTTCCAACAGATTATTGCTCATACCTTTACGAGTTTCTGGACTCCCAACAGATTATTGCTATAACATCTGTTTCCTCAGCATTTATTTCACTGCCCTTTTGCTAGGTTATTATTCTACCAATCACTCAATTTTCCGCAAGGTAAAGAACTGTTTTAGATAATTCTTGTTCCTCTGGCCTCCATTATATACAGACAACCTATCTCATGTGGCAAAGGTGATATTTATATGCATTTATACCTTTTTATTATCTTCCACTCTCACAGTTCAATTCAGTCAGCAGGATTTCCACCTCACACCATTTGGGCTGGCAAAAACTGCAAGGATGCTGTATCCCATGCTAATCCTCTTGCCCTGCTTCCTCCATGTGTTTTACTCTGTCACATTATTTTATTTACTGTTAATTATTAATAGCAAGAGTACCAATCTCTCTTCTGCTCTTCTTCCAAGCCTCCTCAAGTATCAAAATATTACGAATACTATTGTAGCTTTGTTTGAAGAGGGGAAAAAAAAAACCCTAAACAAAGCAAAAGCCCTATTACTTCTGCATCAGCATTTAAAGCACATGTATTTAAAATGTCAAGACACCCTGTAATGTCAAGGTATCCCTAGTGCAGAACTTCATTTCTCATATACATATCTTACATTAGTCAGATACGCAAACCTACTTTCTGGATTATCCAAAATAGGCACCAAAAAAACCCCCACAAACCAACCAACCCAACAAAAAACAACCCAACACCATAATCATTAGAATTACTACCCCCTCCAGGTCTTGAAACATGAATAAAATAATTTAAAAATCATAATTAAAAAAACCTAAACTAAAAAAAAAAAAAGGAAAAATAGAGTTATTTTTGCTTTGTTTTCCCTCTTGCCACACGTTTAGTGTAACACTGGAAAATTCACTCAGTCCTGTGATTTTGAGGAAGTCTGCTAACCTCTGCCAATTAGTCACACACAAAACGTCACTGCTACATCTCTCTCAGAAATATAAAGAAACTTTCCTTGCTTCCCCAGAATTATCTTCTCATCATTCCCAAATACAGTGTGATCCTCAGTGACATCAAGGTTTCTGTTGCAGTGCCTGAATTTCTGTACCTGTCACAGTGATGTGAACCTGGACATTTCCAGGATTACCCTAAGTGGTATTTTCTTACTCATCAGGCGGTACCTGGATCCTGACGCAACATCCATACGGTGCGGGCAGGAAAGAGCTTCTTCCCGAGTTGCAACTTTACTGTATCACTCAGAACATATTGGGTCCAACGCTACCGGGGATGTACAGTCTCATACAATGAGCAACAAAAAGTGGAAAGCTCTGTATGAAGACTTGAGTACACTGCACAGAAAGGATTTCCAGCTGGTAACGATTTATACGTTTGATATAGTTTGCTGAGACTCATATAACATTTGTTGGAGTAAGCCAAAACTAGAAGGTTATGGACAGCAAATACTCCTAGCCGTGAAAAATGCTGAACTAGAACAATAGCACTAAAAGGAGTTTGCGATTTTAATTACGTGACGTGACTTTGCTTATAAAAAAGATGAGAAATTTATTGTCTATGTGACATTTTCACAGACTGAGCTTTAGCAACTCTATGTACGATGGCTCCAGATATTCCAGAATGAGTAACATTGTTATGAATTAAAAGAGTAAAGATGATTCTAACAAACTCTGGGAAACACAGAAAACTTCTCTATGCTGCTCTTTTGCATGTAAGGCACAGTGTTTCACACTCTCTCTTGCTATAACCACCTGAATGCGTAAGGAAGCCTGCCTTAATCTGCTATCCAGTTTATGGCACAGAGTCTGTCTGTATTTTTGGCTGAATGTGGCCCTAAGTGATTAAGATATCAGACCATCTGTATGTAAAACACTCTCTCACAAACACATCATATAGGAAAATTATTTTTTCTGATTTACATACTCATAGTATTCAGAATGATAATTTAAAAGATACATTTCCAAATATATCCACTCAGTGGTCTTTTCTATGAAGCTGTTCTTAGCAGTAGAACATCAGATAAAGCAGAAATGCAGTGAAACAGGAATATACCTGCTTTACACTATATGCATGTTTGCTGTTAAAGAATAGTAATGAGCTACAGAAATTGTAAGCTTAGAGTTACGCCCTTAGTAACCCCGGTCTACAGCTTCTATTTACCCACCAAAGCAAAAGTATGGCCCAGAGACAGGAGAGAACTATGCTAAGCACCTTGGATGGAGAGAGAGAAAAATATTTTAGAAAAATTATTGTATCGCTATTTACTAACCAAGAAGTCACATAGAAAATGTTTCCGTGTTACAGGATGATGACAATCTACAGTTTTCAACTATTCACAATGAGGAGGAGATACTAATGTTTGATTAAGTTAAAGGAGTTTATTCCTCCTGACAAATTTAACTATGAGCCTGACAATTCCCTATTTATATTGTCAAAGCATTTGCATTTTTTAAAGTGCATTTCTTTACCACCCACGCTCTTTTACATCTGTGTTGTGGCTGTAGGGTTTTGTTGTAATGACTGGTTACAATCACTGGCCTTTTACACCCATAATGCAAAAACCACACAGCCCCAACTGAGTTCACATATTATTTTAACAATGTGGCATCAGGACCATGGAAGCCACCTGAATAGTCACACAGATAACATACACGACATATATTTTTGCAGATTAGCTCTGAGAGCCTATTTGGCCTCATTAAACTGTTGCAGATCGGAATGATTATATTGGTGTAATTCATGGGAGACGCTGATGGAATAAGAGACCTCAGCACAGCACTTATCTAGACTTGTCAAGTCATAATGTTGGTCCTCGGCCTTGTTGGGCAAATACGTGTCCAGCAGACAGAAACCTCTATAGAGAGGACATGCAGTACCGTCTCTGTTACTAATTACCCCATGTATATTTTACGTAGCACCATAAAACATTTGATTATAAACTTTCTAAACAAAACCACTAACTTAACAGACTCACAAGGGTAAATTTCATCCACCAGAAAAGCACTGCAGGTGGCACTCCACATAATGGTGTATAGTAATTATTGGCTTGAAGAAAGTTGTATTTCACAAATATATTTAAATTCTTAAAAGTCAATTAGTATGGAAAGAATAGGCTGGTCTTATTGCCCATCTGAATTCCCAATATGCTTTCACTGTTTTAAAATATTTCTTAAAGAAATCTGTCATGGAATAAAATCAAAAGCATTCTTGTGGAAGATTATGTACTAAAGATGGGAAACCAAGGACAAAAACCTATGATCATTTCCACAATAAGCAGTACTTACAAGTTTTACAATAACTGTCTTGAGCTCTGTATTTTTGAGTATGTTCAACAAATTATATGGAATAGGTTATCAATAATGCTGTACCAAAGTTTAACAATTATTTGAAATTATTCAGAATAATGAAAAGTAAAGCTAAATGGAAAAGAGGTGCAAGTTGATAAAACGAGAAACAAAATCGAGTGTTGATAACAGTCACATGATAATTTTCATGATAAGTTGTAAATTTGTTATTGTCTCTTAGGAAAAAACCAAAAATTGGAATCTTTTTTCAGTAGAAGCCAAAATGACAGCAAAACTTCTGGAATTATTATAAAGGAATAGAGAATAAATTATTAGGCCACTCACTATAGAACTCTTTAATTATTGCCCAATGTTCACCCTGTCTCAAAAACATATGACTAAATAAAATTAAGCTTAAAACCTTGTACAAAGAAAGGCAGCAAAGGTGATCAAAAGCATGAAAAGTTTCCAAGAACAGCTCCAAGGCTCTTCAGCTTAGTGGGTTACAGAAATCATGAATGGTTTAAAGAAATTATAAACATTATTATTGTTTCTCATAATGCAAGCTGTAAGGGACCACTCTTAAAAGTAAAAAAAAAAAAACAAACCCAAAACCAAAAACCAACACCGGCCCCCACCCCCAAAAACCCAAAACCAAATACTTTCTCAGACATCACATGAACTGTGAAATTAATTATATTTTGTAGATTCAGAGTGTTTCTGGAAATCTCAGCAGAAGGACCACTGAACAGACATTTATCAATGAATAGTACAGTTAAAGGATTTCTCAGTAAAGAAGGTGAATATTATTTCCTTTTTGCCCCCGAGTTAAAGACCAAGATGGTGCGTGTTCTTAAAAGGTTTGTTTTGCAGGACGGATTCCTAGGAAGGCTCTCTTTGAAGATGTGCTATACATCAAAGCAGTTTATATTCAAACCAGGCAAAGTAGGACGCTGTGGAAGCCAGATATATAAAAGGGTTATTAAAGATAGGATAGTGGTAAAAATTCATTAGAAGGCATAAATTTTATGTTTTGTAGAAACTTCTGTTTTTCCAGATAGTCTAAAGAACAAAAGGAAAGCTTTCAGGCTACAGAAGGTAACTGGAGGGCTAAAAATTCCCACCTTTGATTATACCTTCTACTTTCAAGTGTTTCTACCAGATTTTTTTTTTTATGAAGAAAGAAAAATTTGTCAGAAAAATTTATCCTACTTTTATTATGGGCATCTTAATGTACAGACAATAAAAGGTGATCCACATAAAGCAGTGAATTGAATAGAAGTGAATGCAGAGAAACCTCAACATTAAATTGGAAACAGAATGGTTAATTCTTTTAGGGGGAAAAAAAAAATCCCATAAATTAAGTGAATTCATTCCTTCATGTCAGCAATTCTTCACTTTTACGTGGGGAAACCCCAACACATTTACTACTACATTTTGTAAATAAGAAATCAACTGTAAATCATCGATGTCATCTAGTATGGCACATTTTAGCTAGGACCGTAACTGAGTAACTGCTGCTCTGCTGCCATTCAGAATTTGCTAAAACTAAAAAGCAAAAACCTCAACAACAACAACAACAACAACAACAACAAAAACAAAAAGTACTTGGGCTATGCTAAATTATGAAAACCCTGAAAATTTCTATCTCCAAAGTGAACATTGCTTTGACAAGGGATTAATTCAAGCTACCAAGTAACGAACACTGTTTGACAATATTTTGAAATAGGGTAGATTTTAGCCACAACAATGATGTCATTAAAAAATCTGATTCTGAAGAAGAAAATTTTGACTGATGGCCTTGCATACGTCCATTAGGAAAAGAAATCTGCAAACTGCAGCCTCTACAGCAGGACTTGACACTGATGTGGAGACATCCGTTCCACTGCACCTCTGCCAACAAAACACAATAGCAACGATACATTTAGAGTTGTTTTATTTGGTTTTTTGTTTGTTTGTTTGTTTGTTTTAAAAGGAAAATCATTAGTTTTCTGTTAAGGCTTTCAAATACATCCAGGAAATCAGTCCATTCTTAATTACATATGTTCTGTCAGCTAAAAAAATAGAGTAAAAATATCCTTAGAATTGGCAGAGTATTCCTCATTTTGCAATACTAGCAAGCAAGTGTACAGTAGCTAAATGATTTAGGATATGATATATGACATGCAGTTATAGGATTTACAAAGGTCTGTAAGAAAGCACATAATGTAAGATAACATGAAAAAACCCTGAGAATGTGATCCCTGAATCAAGATTTAATTTATTTTTGAAAGGACAGTGATAAAAATCTGATGTATCTAGGTTTTCTTCATTATATATTTTAAAAGACATTATGACACTTTAGATCTCAAAAAGCTTTCCCTATAATATAAACAATGGTAAAATAAAATGCACGCATATATGAATTCTGTCTATAACATGCCAATGATATTAAACCAAAGTGTGCTTATCTTTGAAGAAAACACACTTCTGTAAGAAACAGATACAACTTCCAAATATCCAGGTCCACAAAAGAAGTAAAAAAAATCACTTACAAAATAAATCTTCTGAGCAAATCTTAACTTCATTAAACTCTTTGCCCTCTCACAGCTAGGGTGAACAGAGAACCCCAAGGATCCATCATGCCTATAACCCAAAGACTTGCGGGCTCTCTGAGCATCCCTAACTCCTAAGGGCTAACCTTACATTACAGGCCTGGGTTCCTATGTCCTTTAATCACTTGGCACGGTGACTAATTTAGCAAAGGATGTAAAAGCAAGCCCTCAATTTTGTTTAAGCACAGAATTATTCCTAAATCTGTATTTGAAAATGAGGAGGTGCTTGGATAGCCCACTGAACCTGGGGGAGGATCAAGCACCACTGAACTGGCAGACTTCCCCTGAAAAGCAAGCGTTCACACCAGCTCAGGCACTTGGGGAAGGACTGTCTCTTTCCACAGCAGTTCTGGCACTAGCAGTGACTCACAAAAAAACAAGCAAAGCCTTCAAAGTGAAAAGCAGTTTACGGAGAAGTCAAACCAGTTTCTTCTGCAAGTGTGGAAGAGAAGAATGTTGCTGCTCCAGAGACACGTTTTGAAATTAGTTATGCTCACAAATTGGATAACTGCTCCCTAGATGCAAAGGAAGGTGCAGACACACAGCCCTCCACACGCTTTAGATCACTGCCATTACAACATCAGGTAAGTACATTTAGAAATTGAGTGTGGTTTAAAAAAATGTGCATTCTGAAATTAATATTCTCATGCATTCTTTCATGCAAATGAAAAACTCGTGCATACTGAATGAATATTCTCAGTAAATTTAAATGAATGAGCGTCTTTTAAAACTATTTTCTTCCAAGAAAAAAAAGTGTACGTTTCCAAATTTTAATTAAAGGGTTTAACCATTGCTAAATATACCACACACTTTCTGACCTCAGTCATAATTTCTCAAGTCACTGGCATATACAAATTACTATATATGCTTCTTATTTTAGTTTCAAATTGAAAAATTGTGTAATGTCAGAACAAATAAAAAGACTTTATGCAAAAGTTTTATTGCATAAGACAAGTACCACAGGCTGACTCAATGCAACATTTACTTTTTTGTTTATGTCTCCTACTGGTTCAAAAGAAATAAACAAAATATCTTTCCCATTTACTGTCACTTTCACTGGAAATTATATTTTATTTTTAACTTTACTTTCCTTGTAATACCTTCACAAACAAGATGAGAAAATGGAAATACTCTCTTATTACTTCTTCTCCATGGAGAAACTTCTTTCCTCAGCTTCGCAAAAAAACCCACCAAAGAAACACAAAACTAGACAAACCCAACAGCTGCCCCCGCTCCCAACCACAAACACAAAAAAACAGTGGTACTTAAAAATCGATACAAATGACAAGGCTCAAGTCTGGCTACATAGGTTCACAGAGATTTCAGAGATGTTGGGTTTCTGCATTTGTACTGCGTGGGTCTAGATCAAAATCTACAAACACCAAGAACGGCTGGAGCATTTGTTCTGGTCTAGTCTAAAAGGAACTCTACTATAACCCTGTTGAGCTGTGATGTAGTAACAGCCATCACCAATAAAAATAAAAATAAATCCTAAGTTCCACTTAGACTTTTCTCTGCCATACAAAAGAACTGAGTTTTATCTTGTCACTGAAATACAAACCTTCTGGGAGATAGTAGGAAGCTGCGTGGTGAAAGCTCTGCCTCCTCCAGTAGCAACAGTGTGGGTGGTACTCTGCTGTCAGCTGGGAGAGACCGATACCCACAAAAAAGAGGGGAGATGGGAAAACAGGTATTTTTGTCATTTCTAGAGACACTTCCATGGCATAAGTGGTAGGAAAGCTGCTACGACCCAAATGGCACTGCTTTTAAAAGAGCTAAGCCTTCATCATGAAAAGAGGGATGTACCTCATGGTTCATCAGAAAGAACCAGAGCTCAGATGCCCAAGTGGCAGCCACAGAAGCAAACGAAGGTCAAGAATGAAAATCAACAGGAATCAGATGAGGAAACCTGGTTTGCAGCCACAAATTGATGCTAACAATGAAAAATACCCTTATTTGTCATTTGGTAACCACGAACCACAGTATCCCGGGGGCTGGGTGTGCAGAAAAAAAGGAAACTGATTTCAATATTGAAATATCTACAGCAAAGCATTTTCAGTTACTCAGCAGCTAGGTACACAGGCTCCTCTGCAGTTTTAGGCACTTGGAGATAATATTTCTCTTAGTTATTGGTAAGAGCACACCCGCAATGTAGCTTTTGTTCTGTTAATGATAACTGAATTTCTAGACACATCGCATGAAAAAGGCAGCACTCTTGAGACGATTTAGTAATGTGAGAATAAAACTGTCAGACTGAACTCAATAAAATTTTTAGAGTATTCACACTTCATATCCAGTGATTTCATGAGATGCAGTATGCAGCAGTCACTAACGCTTAGGTAATCAATACAGAATTATGAGACTGGTATTGTTCTTTTATGGATATCTTTGTAATCAGCTCCCTGGCATTCTACCCAGTGCTCTGCACAATGCTTTAGAGGAAAGACTCTTTACAGAATGATTCAAGGAAAATACACCCATCTGCTCATATTTATGTAACTCTGGAAAATTGTTCTTGTGGAGAATTCCCAGATTGCACAGTGGAAAAACATTTAAAACAAAATGTCGCATCTTTGGTGTTCACAACAGGAACAGAGAGATTAGTGACCAGCCCACTACTGCTGAGAAGTTGTGCAAGGTTGGTTTATTTTTTTTTTTACTTTGGCAAATTTATAAAAAAAATTTGGCATAGCTTAAATACGGTTTCAAATCTGCACGAGTTATGGTTTATACGATGTTTACAAGATTCTTCACTTTAATGTTTGTAGAGTATGCAGATGGCACTGTATTTTGGAGGTTACTTGTTCCTAAATCACTTTCTAAAGTATACATAAGACATTTATGAATACACACACTTACACTTTCTTTTAACTCCAAGCTGGGATTTGTTAATACACTCTGCATCACATAGGAGCCTTGTTCCTTTCTCTATCTTGTCTGCCAGATGAGATCATACCCAAGATGAAAGTAGATTTCGTTACTCTGTAGGGACTTACAGTTGCTATAATGACTCTGCTTCACCTTGTGCAACCTGTTTTGCAATAAAGAACTAATGCTAGTGATAAAAAGACACTGTCATCTGTGATTTAGAAACCAGAATACTACAAGGTCTTTGGGAAAAGAAAAAATAATAGTAATATGGATCCTCGAAGATTACGGTCTTTGACAAATGCACAGCATTTCACCAGGAATAACAATAAATATGAAGCTTGATTTTCTTTCTCCAATAAATTAGTTCAACAACTTTTTTAATCTTTTTTTTTTTTTTAAACACAAAAATTTCACAATTCAAGGAATTTCCTGAGTAGAGAAAGACATGTTATAGTCTAGGACATACACGTGTGGAACAACATAGCTTTTATATGTAAGCATTAAAAAACAAATTAGAGGAAATGAAGTAAGTTTTACATATTTCTACCAGGCACTACTCCTCTTATAACCGTTTTCTATTAATGAACTGTACATTAAAATATTCCAACATCCCACATTAAAATACCGAGAGGCACAGAGAGCCAGCAAAACTAATACAACTTAATATGTAAGTCTGAAACTTAAAGTCAGACTAACGCTAAAAGAACAGCGTTCCAACGTCATGTAGCTGGCTCTAAGTAATCTCATAAGCATTTCTATAGCATTCTTGGACGCAGTCTGGGAAGATGTAAGGTACGATAGTCAAACAATACATTTAGGACAGTAATCTAGGTAACTTTTTTTCACCAGAGCAAAAGAGGAATCCATCCACAAAATCAGGTGCACACCTGCACCCATGTGTGTGTGCACAGAAAACCTGCCCAGGACAGCAGACCCCTCTGCTGCTTCTGACGACTGGTAAATCGAATGGATCAATCACAGCATGCTTCTTGATTCATAGGGTATTAAGGGAGAACTGTTTTGGTTTTGTTACACAACAATGTTTAATTTTGCATTCTTAAATGGAAAACAAGACACTTTCCACATGGCCGGGGGTGTCTGAATTACCACAGCTCTTGATATTGGTTTCCTTCTTTACATTGATTCTAGTGCAGTATGCTTTGTATTTGATTTGTAATCATAGATTAACAGCATAGAGACACATGGGGGTGGGGGAAAGAGAAGAGCGAGCACATTCATAAAATACAAAGTACAGCTTCATGTATTTTAAAGAATACAACTTACACATGCACAAAACTCAGCCAAAGTTACACAAACAACAAACTTGCTTCCAAAAACTTTATACAATTACAACGCAACCTCAACCATTTACAGACATTCCATGGAAAAATTAATAAAATTTTAGATTGAAATTTAAATTATTAAATTGAATCCCACCTCAGTATCAAGAATGCTTTTAGTAACTATAGTGAACATCTCTGATTATATTAAGAACTTCTTGTGTAAGAAGCTCAAGGTATGTTACAGTTTCAGAACATAATGGCTTTTAATACCTATGGGAATTTTTATGTTCGGGCAGACACTTCAAAATCTATTCACAGACGTAACAAATTTATTGATTTATTGCTGTAGGTAAACAAATGGCTTAAAAGCTATTCCTTCAAAAATACAAAGAAAATTTCCCCCAGTGAATATACATAAATCACGTCAGTATACATGTTTATAATACATAGTATACTTTCCACACAAGCTTTTCTTCTCAGGATTTTGACATTTGCTTGGTTAATGATTTGTAGATAAAGGAAAAAAGAGCCAGCTGCAGGAAGAGAAACATATTGAGGATATATATTTGCATATGCAGTTACAAAAGAACAAAAAGGCACTTAGGCTAAGGTGTTCTGCACAACTTCTATTCTGATACAGTCCATTTTGATAACAGTTCTACATCCATCTGTTTTATTACTACTAAACATGGCACGTTCGTTTATATTAAACAGTCTGGTGGAGCTGCCTGAGACCAAAAAAAACCCAACTAAACCTCTAAATCACTGAGAGCCACATCCCCAGCTATCTTGCCTCAATGATGCAAAAACCTTTCTACAGAGGGAGGTTGATCTTACGGCTCTTCCTTGTTCAAATTCTCATCGACTACAAAGGAGGTTTACTGTATGGAGAAATACCAGTGAATATGATGGAAGTTTCTGACCTAGTTAGGTAGAAGTTTTGAGATACAACAAAAGAACAGGCAAAGGAAGAGTGCATCATTTATTTCAACTTGTCAAAATGGTTTCATTAAATTTTTGGTTATTCAAAATAATGAAAGAAAGTTTGGGAGTGTTAAAGCCAAAGGAGATACCTAATTCTTCCCTGCTTCTCTCAGAATAACGCTTGCAATCACTATACCAATATTATTGTATTTCTAACGTGTGTAGCATTTATTTGTATCATATTTGCAATTACATACACACAATAATATTTAAAAGAAGATACAAGTTGCAAAGTATATATCATCTACTGTATATTGCAGGGTTTTGTTTTGTTTGTTTGTTTTTTCTTACTTCATTGCTTTTGTGGAAAACTTTGTCTTTAAGCATAGAAATAGCAGGACTGTGAAATGTTGACCTACCCATGTGTCACTGAAAGTTGGAGCAGTAAAAAAAAAGACAGAAGAAGAATTAATTCTTATCTTCTTAGGAAAGATAAACTGATATCAGTCAAATATTAACTGAAGCTTTCTTTCTACAAGTAATAGAGACTGAAGTGTTAGGGAAACAGAAAAGAGAAAAGAAAGAAAAAAGCAAGCAAGCAAGCCAATAAACAGAAACACTAGGTTGGAAAGGACCTTCAAGATCATCAAGTCCAACCATTAATCCAGCGCCACCATGTCCCCTAGACCATGTCCTGAAGCACCACATCCACACGTTTCTTGAACACTTCCAGAGATGGCGACTCCACCACCTCCCTGGGCAGCCTGTTCCAATGCCTGACCACCCTCTCAGTGAAGAAATTTTTCCTAATATCCAATCTAAATCTCCCCTGGCGCAACTTGAGGCCATTTCCTCTTGTCCTATCGCTAGTTACTTGGGAGAAGAGGCCAACACCCTCGTCGCCACAACCCCCTTTCAGGTAGTTGTAGAGAGCGATAAGGTCTCCTCTCAGCCTCCTCTTCTCCAGACTAAACAACCCCAGTTCCCTCAGCCGCTCCTCATAAGACTTGTGCTCCAGACTCCTCACCAGCTTCGTTGCCCTTCTCTGGACACGAAACCTACAGCTCTATTTTTTTTCTACAGTGTTTCTACATTTGAGGGTGTGGGAACACCACTAACAGAAACAACCAACAACAAAAAGTTACGCCTTATATTATAACAGTAACATGTACCAGAACTACCAGCTTGGCTCCGTGAAAGTATCAGTGAAGAGAACAAAGCACTGCCGTTAGAGGTGCAAGAATTAAGGGGGAATTAATATGTATATGTACACATAAAATACATAATGTATATATGTTCCATAAAATAACTTACATTCTCAGTGAACAAGCTATGACAATGTAGCAGTCCAAACTCTGCAGAGAGCAAATTACACAAAAGTCTCAGGATTCCCTCCTGAACTGTTTGTGAACCTACAAGTTCTTTCAAGGACCAAAAAGAGTATCATGACTTAGCTAACCAACAGGGGACAAGCTAAAATTGAGGCCAATATTGAAAATATAAAATAATTTCATTCAAAATACAATCACTGAATATATTCAGGTGTGGCACACATTTATGTATCATTCTATTTTCCCTTTGAAATGACATAGTAAACACCCATATTGTTGACATCCATCATGGAAGTACTTTGAAGATAAGGGGAGAGATGCTTTGCTCCATTATTACTGGTGTGCATCACAGCCTCTTATCCTAAAAATCTCTGTGTGACATTCTCTAATGAGCTTTTCTGGTCTCCTTGGGGAGCCAACAGTCCTCAAATGTGTAATAATCACACTATTGCACATTATATAGTCTATACCCCTCATCTTTCTCTGTACTTACTATTGTGTTTACAGTTATGATGGGATGGGGACTACAGAGCTATGGAATCATACACCCCACTAATACTTACGTATTACTGTAATAAACATGATTAATTATTTTTAAATATCTATGCTTTATTACACATTAGACTTAAACATTAAATCATATTTCACATATTACCTTTATCTATCTTGTATTATTAGAATATTCTTTGTATCTTATTTCTTTTTATTATTAATTTCATTGTCTCCAGCCTTTCATGAGTATTAACTCACAAATAGTGCCAAAAAATTCTCCACAACCATTCTGCCTCCAAAGTATTTCCCTTTCTTTGAAGAGCTGTGCAACAGGAAACCTTCATACAAACAAGTCATCCCATCTACCAGCTGTTTTGCATGCAGGACAGATTTCTCCTTCGAAAGGATTTAGCAAGCCTGCTGGCTTTGGGCTACCTTGTTCAGCTGCTCTCCATTGATCATGAACCTTCCCAGGGTGCTCTCTATCTGCTGCGAGTTACTGTGGGGTTGCCACACTGAAACGCACACAAATCCTCTTGTAAAAGCTCCAATTATATGACTCTTAGCCGGACCTGCTTTATGAATGCTGTCACCAACCGAGAGCACAGGGCATGCATCTTTTTGTGAAATAAACTCACTAAAACAACAGCAAGAACAAAAGACGTGAATTTCAAATTCCATATTTGTTTCTTGTTTTTTTAACTTAGCCAATGACTTTGATGAGAGAGATCAGATCTTATATGCAAGCCACTGAAGAAAAAGACTTGTTCTTATTTAATTATTTGTATGGATTTCATCTCCATTATGATAGATCTAGTAGAAGAGAAAGCGACTGGAGGATCCAAATGAAAACACCAAATGTCTAGATTATAACTGCTCATTCTGTTCAGAAAAACACTTATGTAAGTCTTACAAAGACTTGAAAACTCCATCACAGTCTCTGTTTAGTGATAATAGCACCTGCTAATTCATAGCAATTGTCTTTCTGCAGCAGATTGGTTTGGAAACAAGTATTCAACAGCAAAATAAAAGCATATGACTGATTTTTCAACTCTCTTCACTGAGGATGTATTAATGTTCCTTTATTGTTAGACATACTACGAGGCAAAGACAATGCATTATACTAGTAGAAAAGATAACTGGAGATTAATAAAGTATGCTTATCATCATTCACTTTCCATTTATAATTAATCATCCAACCATATTAACAACGCTTAAATTTTACACCTTGCTATAACATTTGTATTGAACTATAAGGAGAACAAAATTTAGGTTTGAAGAAGTTAGGTCCAAAGAGAGATTAAGAAATTTCTAAGTTATACAGCATTTTATGCCTCTGTTTTAAAACAATTCAAATTTATTCGTATTACCTGTTTTTGCTTCCTTGATGTCAATTCATTACATTTCTTTTCGGTTATTAACCATGCTATAAAACTGCTGTACTCTTGTCCTTCTTGGACCTCATAACAAAGATTAGACAGATACTGGGCATAAAACTCCCTTTTACTTCTATTTGAGGAACAAAGTTCTTTACTGGGGATTTCCAGGAAAAAGGCCCCATGCACCTCTGGAAGGTAAGGCATGTTTCCCTGCTGGTCCTCTGTGAACCTACATGTAAATCACCTTGTAATATCCACTATACATATACCTAGAATGACATGTTATTGCTTGTACAAAATATAGTAACTCATAAGCACTTTATTTTCCCACTTTAGCAGAGGAACATTCTGTAAGATGGAGTGGGAAATAAAATGGTTTTCTAATTTTATTACTACTCTTTCTAGAGCTCTATATTCTTTAAAATTACTGGGTATGAAAGCCCTTCATTCATGGGAATCTCTGGGACACATTCTAGCGTACTGTCACAGTTGATACATGATAGGAAAAGACATTTCTTTAGCTTCAGCAGTCTGGATGCAGATTAAAGCTGTATTTACTGCAAGCGTATGAAAAAAAGTATGTTTTCCTTGACCTGTACTCAGTCAAGAAACATCTGTTGCTATCCACTACAACATAAAGACAAATTAAATACTAGCACAGGACTGACTTCTGCTTGGCTATTCTGTAAGCATGCAAGAGGAGAAGCAGGGGAATATTCCATTCTTCAATTGTTTCTTTTTCATCAGCCAGGTGACATAAGACATCACCATCACTTCTCTTTAAAAGTTTATTCAATATTCTAACTGAGCCTGTGGAAAAGGACACAGATAAACTACTGAAAGGAAGGGACAGACACAGAGACCCCACAGGAAAAAAACATTATACTGCTTGGAATTTTGTTCTACAAGAGTATGGAGAGGGAAAAAAGCAGAAATGATGAGTCTATTTCCAATTCTTTTGGCCCAATCATTTTTTCTTTCTAGCTGGTTCAGTCTCTGAACTTTCTCACTACAAAAATCTGAACTAAAGAAATGGTTTCCAGACAACAAAAGAATTCTAAGAAAGATGCTACATTTTGCAACTGAACTGCCTCCTTCCTGCAATGTGAAGTGAGATCAAAGCTGGAACCTTTCTGGATTTTCCAGAGCATCCTGGGAAAGTTAACAAAAACAGCAGGGAGTGTAGTATCTCAGGGGGAAAGAAAAAAAAAGTAAAAAAAAAAAAGTTATATGAGCCATCTAGATCGAAGATAAATACTAAACCATTTTCATTATAAATAACACAGCACAGAAAGTTAGCAAAAACTCTTACCAATTTCATTTAAATTAAATTTTAATTGACTAATTAGGTAAAAGAGATGCAGAAAAGCGTGCCTATTCTGTGCGCTTGGGTTTTTATCATTAAAATGGTCATAGGTAAAATAATAATATTAACAATAAAAAAGGATCCTATCGCAATTAAACATTGAATTTAAAAGGAGTTCGCAACTAGTGTGGTGTTCTTTTATTCTACATTGCTTTATTCTACATTGCTTTATTCTACATTGCTTTATCCATCAAGGCTGAAAAGTCTTTTTTTCATTTGTCCAATGAGAGATGATAGAAGTCTATTCAACAAAACTTTTTGGAAGACATGGGTTATTTCCCATAAATAGTTTTCTCCTGGCACAAAAATGAAAGACTGTAAACTCCTTTCAAAAGATCACTAGAAGTTAAAATATAAAACAGAATAACAACTCCTCTCCCCTGTTATTTTCAAGAGGGAATTCACAGGCATGACAACTCAAAATGAATACACTTCTTAAGCAGGTTATCACAAAAACTTCTCCACAAAAAAAAATACATAAATGAATTATGAAAGTGATGTGTAGATAGACTAGATATCCCAAGTTTCCCTATTAAATGTGCTTGTCTGTTTTGGACACAGTTTCTGTATTCTCTCAGTGCTGTCTATTTATTTACCAAAACAAAAGTCGCATAAGACTGGATGAAAGCAGAATTTTCCCTACTTACTAGAAGCTTAGCCTTGAGCTATTTAAAGGAAATCCAAAACTTCAGGATGAAAACCCATCTTGTAAGAACTGCAGACACTAATGCATTTTTAAAGGGTGCAATTCACTTGTATATGGAACACCAGTTAAAGAACACAAGCACCAATCTGTATATGCTATCAATCTCATTTCATCTTGAGGACAAAAGCTCAGGTCCAGATAATCTGAATTCTATTTATGCTCCTGAGACCTTTGGTTCCGGAGGCTTACAGGCAGTCAATAAAGAAACAAAGATGAAGTGTGAACCGGGGTGGAATTTAGGTCATCTGGATTTACACTTGAAATCCCAGTTTTGCAAGCTGCTGTGAGCCACCTTGATGACTTTGAGAGCTCTGAATCAATGGATCAAACCCAAGGACAATGCCATTTCAGCAACAAGTGATCCACTACAGAAATGAAATTTTCCCTAATCAAATATTTTTCATTAATCTATGGAGACAGAAAACTTGACTGTGTGCTAAAGTTACTTTCAACACACTGCTTTCCTATCTTCACCATCAATACCTCTTAAAGATTACTCAATGACATAGCTATACAATATCTAAAAAATGTCCAACAATCTGCCACACAACGCACATATAGTTTTGAAGGGAATTACATTAATTTTTTAAGTATCCAATTTTAATATAATTTATATAATATGCTTTTAAGGATAAGGATTCTACCACAATATTTCATAGAATTTGTTTTTTTTTTTTAATTGCACAATACAACTTCAGTCATTTCAAACCGTAAAAACACCCGTAAGTTAAAACAACTAAGATTTACCCCATAATATTTTTTCTACGCTAAAATACACTTAAAAAAAGGGATTCATAGCTATGAATTTAAATGACTTATGAAAAAAATACAAATCTGTTCAAGTATGTCCCGTTCCTTCTCCCCACTGAATTTGGTATGCCTCTCACATCAATGACAGAGCTCTCATTTTCAGCCTAGTGCCTTAAGCAATTACTAATCTAGGAACAAAGACTTCTGAACCTAAATAAAAATGTAATTTTAGAGAAATAAATTCCGTATTTAGGAAGTGAAAAAGTCTTGATAGATTTATCTATACATTTATGTTTAAGCAGAATTACTGTCCAGCACTGACGTAATTGATCGGGATGCTAGTATGGTCTTGATGGAAATAATTCTTCAAATATTTGGCAAGAAAGGAGACCAAAGGAAAACAACCAAATTTATTGCATGACAGCTAATATATTAACATGCATTTAATCAACAAACATGGACACTACACAAAGGCAACTCCCAGATGCATATTCACATAAATGAGCAAGAGCTCATCAAGATAGTGGTCAGTAAAGGCTAGATCAGGCAGACAGGAGCTTGGGTTCTTCTTGGCAACTGTGAGGCTTCAAAAGAGTTAGCTCAGCTCAGCTGTGCTTCAAAAGGAAAAGCAATGTGGCACATCTCCTCTAAAGCTACAAATCACCTTAGCAGAACTGGGTCAGCATGATGTTCCTCTGAATCCCCCTGAGCACTTGGAAAGCTAGAAGGGAGGTCTTTAATTCCTCTTTGGCCCCTTCCAACCAGATAAAAGAAACTGCCTGAGTAATCCTGAAAAATCTAAAATTCTATTTTTTTTTTGTCAAATTCTTCTACAGATATAACAGTGTAACTTCATCAGGCTTGGGAGTTCTGTTGAGCAAGTCATTATCCAAGTCGGGAAGAGATCATGAACTTTCAATCCTATGTTCCCTCATATTTTCCATCTGTGAATTAGAAAGGCATGTTTTAAAATGAAGAGAAAGAACTACTTCTGAAGTCAGAAATGGCCATGTTTTCTACCCTTTTCAGAAACTGAGTGATACAGTTGTTCAGCTCCAGGGAATACCATCTGAGGATACACAGCACAATCACAGAGACGCTAAGTCAAGCACAAGCTATTCCCCTGCTCAGTACCCCTTGGAAATGACATTTAAATTTAAAAGACTGTATAATCCAAAAAACCTTCCAGTGACTGTCAATTCTGACTAGAACCTCATTTTTTTAAGGATACTCATCTTTTGTGTAGTACAATGATGCTGACTAGAGTTATCAGATGACTAATGAAATCATGTCAAATGCACAATTTAAATAAAATTAACTAGAGAGCCTAACTTTATAAAAAGATTAACTATTTATGAAGATGGGAAATTCCTATCCAGATTCATAATTTCTACAGTAAGTCCTCACTGAACTCACTAATGGGGATGAGGCAGCTGGGGAGAGAAGAGGGGAAAAAAAAAATAAAAATCAACCTATTGCCCACCTGTTTCTTTCTCTTTTCTCTGACATCTGGATAGGCCCAAAGAACTAGCATATGTCTCCCATCCAGCTTTTTTTACATCCCATCCCACAGGCAAATTATGGTTTGTTACATTCTCCTCTTTCACTGTTATGTTGATGACACTAAGCTGTATCACTCTCATGATGATTTCCTTTCAAACATATTCTCAGTTCTATAAAAATAAAATACCTAAGCTCATTAATTCCTTATGTGTAAATGCCTGGCATACATTAAAAAAATCTCTGTGCATAAACCTTCCAAAGGACTGTTTTGTTACACCTTTTTTGTTATGCAATCTACGCTTGGAAATAAAGTTACCCATAAATTCAGAGACAGCATAATAAACATTTTCCTCTTACTAGAAAAGTCTTTACTTATTAGAAATATTCAGTGTCCTGGATTGCCAACTAATCCTTGGAGTCATAAAGCAACCCATTCAACTATATTTTGCCATGACTGAAGACTGAAAACGTTCAGAATTTTGTTTTGAAAGAAAAAGTTTGCAACAAGCCTTCTCAACTTTTCTTTGATATTCCACAAATACCAGCTCATTTCTGCAACAAAGGAGCACTTTGCTCACAATACAAATCCCATACGCAACTACTCAAAGGGTTTGAAGTCAGACCTGCCATATGCAGTCCTCTTTTTTTTCCTCCTCAGAAATTTGTCCAGAGTAAAGAAGATAAAACCACAACTTATAGAAGCATAAGCACTATGCATCAGCACATAAGCATAAGCACGTGCTAATACTGAGTCCAACATATCCCCGATGTCTTTACTGTGCAGTAAAATTGACACCTGCATATTGAATCCAGCGCTGTCACAACTCCTTAGCTTGCCAGCTCAACCTGCAAACCCAGACCACACTGAATTAGCAGCTATGGGCCAACACACAAAAAGGCAGAAGCATCAGGCTCACTGTACAATGCACCAATTAGAAATGTGAGAATCCTATGCTGTATCAATAAAGACATGAAAGCCAATGGGCACAGCTGGGATCAAAGCAGACTCACACTTCACCAGACCAAATTTCCAGCCTGTTTGTTAAATAGTTCAAGGAGTAGAAGCTCCACCTCTGCTTGCTCCTCAGTCTTCATCTCGCATTATTTCATCTAAATTTAAAGTTCTTGAACAGTCTTGCATCAAGTACCAAAGCTAAGTATTTGTTGGATCCACTGGCAATGGATCATTGGCAATACTCCTATGGAAGTCTGTGAGATAAAGTGAAGACTGTTTATCAGGACTCCACAAATTTAAATATACTCTTAAAAATACGATCTCATATAATCCTCACAGAAGAGAGAAGTGATCAGAGGGCATTTCATTAAACGGATAGTGTATGACTAGAGACACTCTGTCTCTGCTGAAAACAAAAAGCTATAGAAACCTAACTCAAAACAGTAGAAAACATCAATTCTTTACACTGAAATTCTGAGTTCATCCCCTCACTTACAAACACCTATAATGGCATCCTTGCTTCAAAACTGACACTATGCAATAGCCCAGTCTCCTGTTAACAGAAAACATTCATCATACATAACTGTGCTCAACCCAAATAATGAAGAGTATCACACTGTCTCCTGTATTGGCACTCAACTTCATCAGTCACAGACAGCTTTTAAGCAATAGGTTTGTGACCCTTTGCTATGCTACCTACTAGGTAATCTGGCACATCGGATCTTCCGATTTCTCTGCTTCAGGAGTCTCCACTGAACTATATCCATGTTGCTATCATGCCATCAGACAACAATGTTATTCTCTTTGACTTCACCGAAACCGAACATGCAAAACTTGGTCTGGGCCAGAGAATCTTCTGTTCCCATTAACTTCTATTTCTTCTTTTTCCACCAGGAAATAGAACAGGTAAAAACTACAGCTGTACCAGCTAAAAGTAAGGAGCAATTTAGTACCAGTATCAAATCAACATTTAAATTATTTCAGGAGCTACAATCTTTGTAATAATCATAAAAAGTATGTTACAATAATATGTAAAATGTAAAGTGTATCATATAATAAAATGTGTAGTTACTGTAACTCATAAACGCTGTCGTTTTGATTACCATATTTTTTATGCTGGGTATCCGTTATATTGAATTACCTTTTTATGAAAATATTATACTATCAACCATAATGTGTGTGGATAATACAGAGATGTGACAGATCACTAAGGAAAGAATTTACATCTATGTATATGAAAGTACGTGAGCATTACACGTTATACCTACGCTAAATAGCATGCATACATACATATATCTCATACACATATCCCCCTTACAGATAACTAAAATGGCCCCCTTTTCTCACCTGGTAATCATTACCACTGAAAGTTAAGACAACTGCACATGAGAAACAAGCATCTGAACACAGAAGACAATACCCTTCTCTGACTGATGTCTCTGTCTAGTGAAGATTTTGCCACTTACGCAACCAAATGTCAGGCTTAATTTAAAGTACTGTCAATTCAGATTGAACACAATATCCTGAAACTGGAAATGAAACACAACATAGGTAATACCCTCATTATATCTTAGAAGCGTTATTTGGCAATTATGCTTCTTAAATAACAAATCTCATACCCCTGCATATAAGATATCAATCACACTGGTCTTGTCCTAGTGAAAAAAGCTGGCAGCAGTATGAAACCTTTATCACAGTTATTTTTCTGTTTATTCAATATAAAAACAATTAGATACATTATAATCTCATTTCTCCATTATTTTCTCAAAAACAGGCACATTTGGAAACTCTCCAATTTTAAAGTTGTCCTGTTTGCAATATTGCTTTAAAATAATGGTTCTGGGCCATACACAAGTTTAAGCAGAGACCAAAATAAACTAAATATACAAGGACGAGAGTCAGTAATTTGGAAGAACAGCTGTTCCAAGTGGCATTTAAGGCTCCTATGAAATTCACTGAAAGAATCCAGCAATTTAAGAAAATCAGAAATGGAAGAAATAAATGGCTATAAAAAACAAAATTTTAATGTTTAATGATTCAGATTTGCACAGCTTTTATTATTTATGAGCTACAAAACCAATTCAATCTTTCAGTAAATTTTGGAAAGATAAAAATAAATTTATAGTATTTATATAAAATATATTAAATTTACATTGACTTATAAAATACATAAATGTAGATTTATTTATAAAATCTTAACATAAACGTTTTCACGCTGCTGTGTAAAAGCCGGAAACCATCCAGAACAACAGGCTTCATTTATATTAAAGATGCACAAAGACTAAAAAGGTTGATCTAGCAAGAATTACACACACTTTGCATCATTGAAGGGTAGCTATTTTATTTAGGGTTTTTTTTTATTGAGTCTCTCCTGGGAAAACAGGGTGAAATGTGGCCCTATAAAACTGTGGAAACAGTGAAATTACCAATACTTTGTATGTACTTTCAAGTTCTTTAGAATTATGAAAAAAAGTATCTTTCAGAAAAGAAATTGCTTAAAACGGCAAGTCCTACTGTTTTACACAAGACCTTGTTTTCCACTGTTCAAATCCTTATAGGAGTTAGGCTCCCAAGTTAAATTTAAAAATCAAGATCTAATTCTCTAAGGATGTGGATCTTACATATTTAAATCACCTCTGAATAAGGGATGTAAGTTATTTCCATTTAAGCACAGGTAGCCTTTTTGAAGTGTAACCTTCTTGTGCCTAAAAGTAATATCTTAGTGCAATACTTGCTCATAATTCTAACCTTCAAAGAGGTTAAAAAATACCAAATACCCCGGAAGGTACATACACAACTATGTACGTATATAGAATAGGGGGATTCATAAAAACTTTTGAAAAACTTGCCCCTAGTTGTGCTTTTCCAGCCAATAGTTTACAACATGAAAGAACCATTATGAATAATTTTAAAACCTACCTTTGAAAGGACTGTAAAGATTCATACTTTATACATGAAACTGTCCCTGGTATCTCAATGCTGATGTTCTTGATGCTTCAGACATTTTAGGAAGATGGCTGACATGCATACGCATCAGTTTACAACAAAAATGTGGAAGTCCATTAAAGTTACCTAGTTATAAAAACGACAGATCTAAGAAATGACAAACACAGCTCTATCCTATGTCAGGAGAGGGGGTAATTTTCTTGAGATTAAAACTTGTTTTAAGACATGCACCGTATTCTATTTCAAGAGAAGATTTTAACTGCAGTACTAGGCATTCACTAATAAATAGATAAGCTTTTTCCACACCATATTTGTTCCACAAAATTGAATTTCAGAGATTTATTAAGACATTAATTCAATATACTTTCAAATAACTGAATTAATGAAATAATTAAACAGTGGCTTAAAATGGTGGAGCAATGACTTCCAAAGTTCACTCTTGAACTCTACGAGGTTGCGACGGTACTTTCTTCTTAGAGGTCTGCCTTTTGCACTTTATATTTACACAGCATGGTCATGAAACATCTCTGAGGACTGGAAATACCTCTCCACTGAAGGTTGCTACCTACAGAGGGAACAGCTGCGCACATCCATCTGGGTAACCACTGGCCGTTTGGCATGTGCACACTTTATAACATTAGAGAAATCCGGCTGATACTGAAAAGTTTGAGAGGTTGGCTTTATAGTTCATATGAAAATGTGCCAATGATCATTTCTTTTCTTTCTGGTTCATTCTTTGTCAGAATTCAGAAACCTTCTTCAGTAGATGTCAAGTTTGGATAAATATTTTTTCAGAAAAAAAAAGAAAAAAAACAAAACCACCCTTCTATTAAATATTTGATGCAAACCCTCCCATACGTGAATAACTATTCTCTGGTGTATCTCCACTGACTTTAATGAATAAAGCATATTAGTGGTCACATTCGAGTAGTTGGGTACATATTTCACTGTTGGCAGCGTAACTTCATTAAGACACAAAGACATTTTGTGTCTTTGGATCTCCATTCGTGGAAATTATCCATGACACTCAGTGGTACTCAGCAAGTGTTTCCACTATCACAGACTTTGTGCAACAGTGTTCTCTCCAACTACCTTGGAAGACATATACAGTATACACACCCTGCTACAAAACAACAGGTTATAGTTATGATATCTCATGCAGGTGTTCAGAACTGTGCCTGAAACAGCGCTTTCTTTCTGCAAGGTCAGATGATCATGGTCATGTGTCTGCGGAAGACTTAGGTCTTTGCTCTATCTGCTCAGGTGAGGTTTACACAGTACGGTCCTGAAATATCAGACTTAGAGCTAAATGACCCGATGACTCCAAATGACACCATAAAGCAGCAAGGCAGATGCAGTTTCAAAGCCAGAAGCAGTAAACAGTCGCTGTGAAACATCATTATTAATCTCATCATCATTACTGATGTCAGTTACGTTACTGGGCAGTATCAAATCAAGTATCTCTGATGTATTAAGTGGGTTGCTGAGGTAAATAATTCTTACCTTAGTCAAGTAGGACATTGCTTTGAACTTGTTCAAGTTGTAATGCTCCTGTGCTACAGATTCGCCCTTATCACCAGGCTAAAACAAAAACATTGGAGAAGGATTGTGGCATTTTACAAACAGCATGCAGAAGTTTTTGTTTTCATTGCAATACAGAGAAAATGCAATTTTGGATCCTCCTCAGCAGCAGCAGCGGTGGTGCAATGTTCATCTCTGGACCAAACCTATGGAAGGAGCTGCTTTCAGATTCTTAATGGCAGGTAAAATTATAGTTTTGTTTGGGTTGTGGGGGGGAGTGGCTGTGTTGTTTGGTTGTTTTTTTTAACTTAAAATTTCCCAGACCTCATTTTTTCAAAAGCCTAACACATTGTATCACCTTGAAATCACCTGGTTAAAATTCTGTGCTTAGAGGTACGGAGATTTTGAAATGCTTCATCAGATATAAATCTCAAAGAGCTCCTGCTTCCAAATGGCACACACAAGGACCAGTTGTATACTAGTGGTTGTCATTGGTATTTTGTTCAAGTGAAAGAAGTATGCCCATCTACAGAAGCTTATTATGAAAGAAAAATGTACTGTTACTAGTCCAAGTCTCTGCAGCTATTAATATTAGCAAAAGTTTAAGATCTAGCATTCATAGTTATGACAACAAATATGAACTACTTTAAAACGCTACATTTGCCAAAACTTCTTCAGGTGTGCCTCACTGCTTTTAATGATTGCTGTAGCTACAGCTTCTCATTTAAAAGTCCCCCTTTGAAGTACTCAGGAAAGAGCAGAGGCTTCCATACAATTTGGTTGAAGACAAATTGCTGATGACTAGAAGATAAGCAGTGTGTCACACTTGTCAGCCCTTAAGGCACAGAAAACATACTTTTTTGATATAAAATACAGTATTTAATTAATAAATTTAGATAAGCCCAAAATGCAGAACGTACTTAAATACTGCTGGAGATCACTGTACTGATAGTGTTGCATTAGCATGCACAGCTAATGTATTCACAGCGTGCAAAACTCTTACAGCCCTCTGGGATACAGATTACGGTTCGCATAGATTTTATTTTTCCCCCCTCTCCAAACATGAATTATCTTTAATTTTTATTGAAAGCACTGTGGAATCATCTCTCTGCTGCTCTTCTCTAAAAACCCATACAATGCTAGCCGCTAGAAATAAGGAACCCAATTCTTACTGGGATTCCCATCCAGATGTCTCACTGACCCTCAAGTCCAACTAGAAGTTTCAAGACATTTTTGACAAGGAGCAGATCAAATTTATGGATTCGAGTTTCAGAACTTTGTTCTTTTATGATAAACATGTTGGCTATTGTCCGGCTTGGGTTTTTTGTTTGTTTGGTTTTGCAATCTCTGCAATAAAAAAGCAGCATTATAGGCATCTTTAATTCAAACAATGTAGAGTTCATATTGTCACAGAACTGCTACAGTATCTGTATGCAGGAAAAAAGCACATAGTTGTGTGCCTGCGTATGAATGAGCCTTCTAAAAGAAGTGCAGCAAGCACAGCCCACTCCAAACTGAAAAATACACTTTTACTTTTTAAAAAAAAGGAACCTTTACTTACTGAATAAGCTTCTGTTAAGTATTTCCACTCAGGGTGGCAGGGTGAGAGTGGGGAAGAGGGAAATCAGATGGCAAAAATACCTAAATATTATATGTTACCTTTTAACCTTTCAATATTTATATCTTTGCTAACAGTTTCATTACACCATGTGCCAGTGTCATTCAGTCATCCTTCTACTCTCTGAAAGAAGTGACATGACCACAAAAAGATCAAGAGAGAAAAGACAGAATGCTATGAATTGCACAAAACTGCAGGGATGACATTCAAAATAAAACTGTTGAGGCATCCCAGCTGATGTCTTCATAAAACCCAGAACTAAACCCTTACTCATTGTCCTTAAAAGCAGTGAATGCAGCCCCAATTAAAAGTCCTACATGTGTGGCAATTGTAAGTTATCACTTTTTTTTGCCATTCTCTCCTCTTCAGAACTCATTAACGCACTGCAGTTACTCCTCTCCTGCAGATCATCTTTTATAATCACAGCATCCAAAATAAAAAAGGACTTTGTAGATAAGGCAATTTTCTTTCTCTTCTTACAATAATTTGTTTTATATAAGTCTACAGTTTACAAGATTCTTCAATGGGTACTATAGATTCACTTCTAAATGTCTATGAAGAACATACTTATTTTCTCACTGGAGTTTCTGCATAATCCAGATTACAAATTTGAAATGCATTGATATGCTTGTTTCTTTCCTCTGTTGACCATCAGAAATTCAATATCAAATACCGATATATGAATATGAAAACTGCATGAAGAGCTCTTCATGTAGACACACAAATGTTTGTATTTATGCCAGACCTTCTATTTGAGTGTTTTCACCTGTAAATTTGTTTTGCGTTTTGCTTTTTACTTTTTCTATGAAAGCAAAAATCATTATTCTTATTGATGTAGTCCTCTTTCCAGCTTGAAAGCTCTGCTTATTTCACTGACCTTTTTTATGCCCCTACTTTGTTTATTGAGTCTTCTACATCTTCTACCACACAGCATCACCGGTTAATGTGAGGAAATACCTTCTCATTGGCTCTGCTTTCAGTCTAGAAGGATTCACACAAAAGATTCCAATGTTACAAATACACGTGCTCCAAGTCAAACAACTCTCCAGCATTTACATCTTTGGAAGGCAGTAATCAGCATCACATATGTCACTTATTTGAACTTGAGGGAACCGGAAGAAGAGTTTTATAATGGTATTCATGCTAATTACTTGCTTCAGAAATAGGACTTACAACCATAGCTTTTTTGATAAGATGTATCAAAAATTATGAACTGCAGATAAATCGTTAAAGAAGCTGATACTGAAAGACCAAACATTGAAGATTTTTTTCCCCTAAGAAGATGCACCATAAACTGTTCAGTTTCCTTAAGCAGTTTCTGAAGTCCTTCTGAGTTTTAAAATAGAACACTTTTTCCATTATATAAGCTGCACCAATAAACATTTTTGCTCAGGAACAGGATGTCAAACATCAATTACAGTAAACATTCATTTGAATTTCCCCCTCCTCCCACAGTTTTTGCATTTTCTTTCAGGTTTGTGGAATCTAACAGCAATTTTCCCTGAGCTCAGCTACTGTGATAAATTAGTGAAGATTGAAAGTGAAGAGACAGTTTCTCAACACATTAGAATTAATTCTGAAGTCAGTAAAATTACAGCACTTTATACCACTTAAAATCTGGTACAGGTGTTTGAAGTGTTTACCTGCAATTTTGTATGTCTTTGGAATTTTTTTTTTTTAATTGAAAGTGAATAGTATAAAGTTGTTAAGTCCGTCATGACTTTTTTTATTGGCTGGAACTTGTAACTCTGCAACCAAACTACAACTGGTAGATTATTGGAGTAAATTATAAGACTACGAATTCACAATCAGATAGTTTTATGACATGCTTCCTATTACCATTTATTTCTTTCTCTCAGCTAACATAAAGTGCATTTATAAACAAAATCATTACTAGACTTAGAAATACCAGATATTAATATCTATCACTGACATCCTATACGTTAAATGTTCTATCTTTTGGGTTTCAATTCCACAACAGCTAGAACCATCCCTGATTCATTCCTCCTCTCTGGCATTAAGTATTACAAACTCTTTTGGTTGGGATTTTATTGCTGAACAATACTTAGTACATAAATACAAAATCTACCATGGTTTTCCCCAGAAAGATAAATGGAGAAAAGGGAAATGGAGAAAGAGGGATGAAAAAGGGAATGAAAGACTGCAGTTACTTCTCTTCATATAAACTGGCAAGTGCTTAGAGTATGACACTGAGATTTCAGATACACTATTAGAATCTAACAAAATAATAAATTTTCTATAATTAGGAAGAATACCAGTAAAAAAGCATGATTTTGATTGCATGACAAATGTAATTGTAAGCTTAAGTCTCCAAAATACACAATATTTCTTTCACACATGCAAACATTTTTCCATATGTTATTACTTGTAGTTAGTTTCTCAGTAAGATGTCTCCCCGAGTGCACATTTGTATACATTTGTATTTTGCTACAAAAAGTGACTCTTATTT
>NW_010537018.1:0-46197 GCF_000687285.1 Phaethon lepturus | reverse complement strand
CATCAGCCTGGGAGTTACCTCCTTGTGGCAAAATAGCAAAGGCACAGGTTGCATTTCCCATTGTTAATTAAGCCCGCGGTCATACAAAGCCGGATCTGTACTTCATGGGCAAGAAAGCATTTAATAGCACAGTGCTGAGGACTGCTATTGTGTGCCATAAGAGTATGCAGAGAAATTTTAGGAAAAAAGATGCTGTCTTGGATAAGATTAAAAGACCAGATTTTAGAAAAAAAGAAACAAACTGGTGAATTTGAGAGGACAGAAGCATAATTTCACCCCACTTAATACCAATTTTGTAGTTAAAAAATTGATCCCAACATTTATCAAGTTTTTATTCCCTGCAAACCAGTGCTGTTATGCTGTTTCCAAGACCTATTAAAACACAAACATTAATAATGTGAATTTCTTTCTTTTGTCTCTCTTTGTATTGTACAAACTTAAATGCCTTCAAACTCCCCTTTATTAACCACAAATAAAACAGCTTTAAGAATATATAATTACATAAAGCAACAAGGTATTCACTTTACTCTTTAAGTAAAGCTCCTACCATATGCAAACAGTATTGCAAACGTTCATATAATTTAAGAATAATCTAAAAATTTTTAGGAAAGACTGTGCACTCCAGTTTGCTTGAGCTGTGGTTAGGTAAAAATTATCAATGTGTGATATATTCAAATAAAAAAAAAGTTAAACTGTCTTGGAAACCATACCCGCTTTAATATATTTTATGAAAGATTTTGTTTATTAATTCTTAAAATGCCTGTTTCCTCTATAACCTTCCCAAATTGTTGGTGTAGAAGAAACAAATCACAGAAACTTGCCTCTTGATTTTTGTTGTTTATAACAATACTTGTTAACAGTGCAATTAGTGTATGTAGTCTGTATTTTAAAACACTGATAGAAACAAGCCACACAATCCTGAGAGGAAAACTGCTTCACCTTCCTCTTGCTTCCCCTTCCTTCTTTGTCCATGTCCTGTGATGAAGGTCCTGTAACCTCCTTTGTAGCAGAAAACTCAAAGGCACTGTGATTTTCTTTCTTTTACACTCTTTATCAGCCCCAGGCACATTGGTCTGTCCATTGTTAATAAACATGTTTTCTCTTCTTAGGAAGGATTATTTCCTGCTATTGCCACATCACCCTCCTCCTAAAGCCTCCTGCTTTACCAATTCTCTTCCCACTGCCTTTCTTCTGCTTCTAATCCACCCTAACTGCACCAGAAAAAGATTTTAAACTCAAAATAAATCACAGTAGGTAAACAGGTTATTTTGTATATAAACCTATAAACCACACACAGTCTTACGGAAAGTGTGAAGCCCAGCTCCAAGCGGTTAATTCTTACGAGACGCCACACAATTCTCAGACCTTTAGAGAAAGGCAGGAATGAAGGGATGAAGACACCAGTTTCTGCCTCCAGCTAGTTAAACTAGATTCTCTTTTAACATTTCTTAGATTTTGGTTTTATTAGTACAGTATTATATGTAAGGTCCCCCAATATCTCTGTCTCTCTGTCACACATACACAAGAGAAATAAATCAGTCCCTCCTCTCAGCATGGTTTACCAGCAGCTCCTCTCTTCAATAGTTAAGACACACTACAAGATTTTCCTTTCTGTCTATTTACTGCTACCCGTATTCTGTTTTTTCACATGTTCTGGTATTAGCACTGTAAAGATACCATCAGGTATCCTGAGAAAACAATATGCATTCAGGTAGTGTCCCTTATATAATCTATCTTACACTGGACAGTAACATAGACCTATTTCATGCGTGAATCAATAGCACAATACAATCACTTCAGACAGACATAAGAGAGGTTTTCTGTAATGCTGACCTATGCCGTGAAGAGAAATAAAGGAGGGTGCACGTCAAGATGATTGCAAGTTACCAAGGCGGACACAGTACAAATAACCCTATCTCACTAATTCAAGCCTAGAAAATCCAAAAGTCTGGCTATCTTTTAAGTCACACCTATAAAAATCCGTAATATCAAACTTGGCTCCTATGCTCTCAACAGTATTTCATAGCCTTTGAAAGGAGGACCTATCTACTTTTTTCTTAATATAAAATACAACTTTCTAATATCAAAATTGGAAAAGAAAAGGCATTGGTCCACCCAGCTTTTCAGTATGAAACTCTGCCTTTACAAAGCTGACCACACATCTGGATTTATATCTCTATTACTTTAATTGGATGACCCAGGAAAAAAGGTACCAATGCAGCACTGTTCCATTTATGTTCAGTATCTTTTTAACATATTAGATATTAACATCCAAAGAAGAATCCTATGAGAATTCAAAAGAGGGGGAAAAAAATAAACAAAAAAAAGCCCCAAAACCTTTTGAAAATTAGTAACTTCCAAGAGTTACAAAATGTGCAGAAGATTAATGTTGTTCTTGTTGGGCAGGTCACAGAAGTGTTTTCCTTCTTCACTGTGACTGAGTGCATAGCTGTCCTAATAAAAGACTTATCAGTATATAATGAACACCTCTTGTTCCAGTCTTAGCACTGTTCTGCTCCCTGATTTTTGCACAGGCAAGACCAAAGATGACTGAACTTACAGCTCTGAAGTCAGTCCTTTTATTGACTCCACTAACAGCAGGAGCAGGAACAGAAGGAAATTTCCTCAAGAAGGAAAATTCACCTTATGATGTTTTCATTTCTGGCTCACAGTGTTCTGGAGCAGATGAACCAAGGCACACCTTGCCTTATGCATGCAAAGTACTCAAGCCAGCAACCTCAGGAATCTGGGAACAAAGCTGCTACACCTGAGCTTTACCAAAAACATTATCTTGCCTTCTTGAAGTCATACTTTTTCTGGCCTGCAAGACATTTGTCTAACAAGATCTTGTATAGTAAGTCCCAGATAAGAATTTGTATTCAGGGCTGAATTAATATTCCCTGGGGAAAAGAAAGCAGTGTAATTTGCTCCAAATTTATTCAATTTGTTTCAGGATCTTTGAGGACACTTTATTAAGGTACTAAGGCTCCAGCAGATGAATGAGAACAGGAGCAACCCCTCATGAAGAAAACGTTCTTGGAAATATCATTGGGCACTAGACGTGTCTGCTTACTAGCTATATTTTGTATAACAATAGCTGGCACTTCAGCCCAAGTCATGGTGATGCCAAATCACTTTGTGGTTCAAAGGGTTACACTTTTTGCCAAAATCTACATCATTTGCTCACACTCTGATTTGAAAAATGGTGGGCAAACTATAGCTTTTGTGAACTGTGAAAAACACTTCTTTCCTTGCAGGCTCTTGAGAGGTTGTGACCTTAGAGTAAGCAGGTCACAGCATGCCCTGCAGAGCTCGTACTTAATGGTTTATAGCTGATGTTGTGTATTTATGTATGAATATACACTGTGATAACTCACTGTGAAAGGCAGTTCATGTGCTTAGAATGGGCAGTTAGTGTCACCCTTTTTAATTTGTCTGCAACTGTTTGGATGAGATTGATTTGTTGTTAGTTTTTCATTGTCTTTCTTGAAAAGGATTTAAATGGAGCTGGGGAGAAAAATTGCTGTACCACTGGGTATTTTCCCACCCTTCACAAAGTGAAATCAAGATTACCTGCAGAAAAGCAAGCAACCAAAATACATACCTGCCTTGTTTTCAGGAGAGTCACCTGAATATGGCGGAAGTAATTCACATAGCAGACGTAAGCCAAGGCAACGCAAAGGCACAAACCTCGTTTTACCTCATCTCAAAAGAGTTCCTACACACAGGCTTTTCAGTACTTCCTCCAGTAGCGCCAATCAGGACACACCTTTCCACATTTTGTTGTGCAACATTTTGGCTACACAGAAAAGTACATTGCCAATCCACTGACACTATATACACTTCATAAGATCTGTAATTTTTCTGTGATCTGGAAAACTATTAAAATATACCAGAGTCATATCATCTTACCTATGAACTGTTTATATGTAATCATAATAATGCTATTATTTTCTACATCAAGACATATCCCTTGTATAAAAGACTACTGCTAAACCCACTCCAAGGCCCCCAGAAATGCCTAACGTGCTGCCTACATACACACACAATTCTTCCTCCATACAATACCAGCTCTTTCCAAATAATAATTTGCTTGCAGTGCAAGATAAAAAAAACAGTGAAATAATATTTTTCTTCTACATTTCCATCAAGAAGTATTTGTAAAACAAAATGTTTTGCCGATCTTAAGGACTGTGAAAGCTTGTGTTTTAACAAAACAGTCATGGCTGGACTCTAACTTTTTATGGTATTTTTCTTCCTTGCATTGTCCTTTAGCTACAGGCAGCTAAACAGCAATGAAGAACAGAGCTGCTAGTCAGTGAACACCATCCACTTGCACAGATGCTTTCCCGAAGTTCTTCCACCTCCAGCAATTATTTGACTGATGAACAATATGTCCATAAAATGTAGACAATTAATCAACAATTGAATTTGCCCCCTTAACTACTTTTTTTTTTTTTTTTTTACATGAGGGAAGAAGTGTGGATTAAAGGATTGAACGTTACAAGTATCTCACAATAATGGAAGTTCTTTCCCACTGCGGGAACGGTCTTTGCTTAACCATCTCTAGTGACTGCAACTACCAAGTCACCCCACGGACTGAAAGAACACTTCCCACATCACCAGGACACCGAGAAGTTCATTCAGCTACCTCCAGTTACTGGAGCAGAGCAAGTACAGATGGAACAAATTGGTGTATCTCACTCCATCATTGCTGGTATAGTTTCCCTAGAAACAGCTAGCCATAGCTAATGAGGAGAATGAATGACTTATTTAGCTCATTGTATGAGATTTTTTTCCTCCTTTTACCCTCAATGAAAATCTCACCAGTATTATAGTTTCACACTTATTTTCTGATTGGAAAGAAGATACGACAAGAAAAAATGGAAGCATCCAAAACCAACAGTGATACCCCAAAATACTAATGTAGTGAATATTTTATGTTACTGGTGACATTTAAGGGACTGTATTTTTTCTAAATTCAATGGTAATAGTGTTTCACCTAACTTACCTTTGGTGAGTTTCATTTCGCAGCATTTAACCTGACAACTTCATCATTTTCATATTCCGACATTCCAAGGCTCCCAGTTTAAGACAATGACTAAGGAAAATCTAACATAATCAGATTCATCTTCCTTTCTTACTACAACAACAAGAAAAAAAACTTTAAGCTATTAAACTAAGTTTTATTTTACAAAAGCACCAAGTTATCAATCACTGTGTCTGACCCAAGTATTCTTTCTGTCTAGAAACTTTTGCTATTGTATTGCTTAACATTTTAGAAAACAAACAAAAAATATGAATCATTGTTTCAGTACCAGGCAGCAGCTATCTTTCAATCCTTGCTAACACATGGGAAATGAATTCCTTCTTTACTGAAAGCACTGTCTTACTCCACTGGGCTGTTTGTCAGTTCCTCGAGTGACACTAAATCAAGTTGCAAAGCACTGTAATGTAAATCACAGCCTAATTTACTTGTCAGTGTGTTGTGACACTTGGTTAAAAATGCTTTTTAATTGCAAGGATAAATTATACATTAACAATTCTTAGTGGCAGTTTCAATGCTACATCAGATTATTTCACTCGAGAGAAAGGAGCTAAACAACCACTGCCACAAGCTATGACAGAATATTTTTAAATCGTTGGGTTGTCCAGATTTATGGTGTTGGTAGTGTTGCGATGATGAGTTCTGTCCCCCACAAAAACAAAAGACATAATCAGTCTTTTATATTCAGTAACTCATAAAGAAAAAGTACTCTCTTTTCTTGAACCTTTCAGATCACTCCAGCTTCTCGCTTGCAAATTATTAGTCAGACTCCCTAAAGTAATATGAACTGGTTCTCAGTCATGCTGAAAAATAAGCCCCTCTCTCTTCTGTAATTTAGGATGGCAAAATGATTGAAGATAGAACAAACTATGTAAAGAAAAAAAAAAAAAGTTAAGTCATTTTTAGCGATTTTGAACATCTCCACCTCTGGGATTGCAATTCTCTCCACACAAACAAGTTTTTGTCTGTTGGAAGCTGGACTGGATCCGGCACCTCCTGCAGCTCGTAGCCAGCAAGCAATGACCAGTACTGTGTTTGAGCTCATGACCTACAGGCAAAAGGCTCCACAATGCTATTACTAGTATTAGACCAGAACAAAGCACTTCGCAGAATTTAAAAGTCAATCCTGTGGCTCACCTATATATTGCATTTTGTATATGCTATTCCTTAGTTACACACTGCTCATAGCTCACCATACTCACATAGCATACCAGTACACCTGCTACAGTCTACTATAGCATAGGCTGCTCTAATAGATGGAGCTATGCCCCCCCGTCCCTGGCTACTCTGCAGTCCAAGGCTTGATGTAAACAGAAAACTGCCAGCCGCAGCTCAGAAAACATGAGCTGAGGATATTCTGTCAGTAAAGTGCAACACAGATGTATTATGGAGATTAGGCAAACATGACACTATCAATGAGATGAGATATGAAATTACACATTCATTTTAACACCACAGAAGAAATTTTTGGGGTTGGTTTTTTTTTGGTTCAGATCTTCCAATTCCATTGAGCTGTTGGTCTCAACCCTCAAGGGCAAAGCAAACAGACTCAAGAGAGCTCATCCAGGAGGGAAGCCAGTATCAAAAAGGGGACCTGCCCCCTCCAGCATTTGGGATCTTGTCCTTTCCTCAGACGTTTGATTTGGCAGACAACTGCCACCCCTTGGCCTGCACCAAGGTGCTTGTCGGGTGTTACTTTCCCAGGCCACAGCAGCTGCCTCATCCTGTTGCTTGGCTAGTTTTCTTAAAACAAACTCAGTCTCTTCGCAGACCTCCAGACCGCCCTTTTCATTGCCCATCGGTGGGGCAGGGCGGCTGTGGGGCCTCTGCTTGCACCCTGTGCCCACGCTTTCAAGGCCTTTGCTGTCACACCCACTCTTAGGTCCCACAACATCATCATCGCACGCCCCTGTTTGCACAGCGAGTCCTCACAGTTAGTTGATAATGAGCCTAATAAAAGGCCAGGACTGGGCCCTGCACGGGTAGCGTCATGCCTGTGAGGCACAGCGAGCTTAAGGTTATTAGTAACGACATAGTAACGACAAGACCGTTTTTACTGGGTACAAAAACGCTTCAGCCATGACAGGATGCCAGTACACTTGCGTTTAGGATCACGTAGGCCTCTGCTGGAGCTGCGAGGCGAAAGGCAGCCCTCGCTGAAGTACCAGGGGTAGAGCCGCGCCTGCCGCTATTGCAAGAAGTACCCTGGCAGGTACCTTCGGCCCCTCGGGAGCCCGAGCCTCAGCCGCGGGGCAATGCCCACAGCCCAGCCAAGCTTCTGTGTCCGCTGCCGAAGCTGCCCTTCCCCTTCCCACGCAAAACCGAACCATCCTGCTCTGGAGGCCTTCTGGCACCGTATGAGGGACCTGCAGCTTGCGCCGGGTATCCTTCCGTACAACATAGATGGAAATATTTTAATGAGGTATTTCTGTCAGAATGGCATCGCGAGCTTCAGAAAATAAGCACGGATCCCGAGTTGAATCTTTTATCACAAAAACAACTTAGACTTATAAATTAATTTCTGTGATTTATACTGCTAGCAAGCTTCCCTCCTCTCTTCTGACTGTTTTTAATGATACTGCATAGCTTTAAAAACCAGGAGGCAGACTTCCTGTAATAATTAGGTATCTAAATAGCATGTGGGAGCTCAGAAGACTTCTTAAAAAGTGCATAACCATCACTGAAACATGTAAGTGCCGACACCTAACTCACTAATTGTGTCCTGAAACACAGTTGGTTGGTATTAGGTTGTAAATTATTGTTCCTGGCACACACAGTAAATCTGCTTGTTAAAATTCCCTTTCTGAATATTTATGCAAAGTCTGCAACCCCTATGCATAAGAGACCTGTATTATCACACAGAGTAGCTTGGCAGTTTCAAAGAAAACTAACATAATTAAATCAAACTAAATCAGAAATGAAAGAAAGTACAACCATGTGAGGGGCTGACACCCTGAACTTTCACAGAACTGTGGCATTAGAAGCATCCAGCATATTATAATAGCAAGCTCCAAAATGCTGATTTAGAAAGTCTTTTAAAAACACAACTCTCGTTTGCATTTTAAATTATGTTGTCCAGCTGAAATCTTTACTATTAAACATAGTAGCCCTTGATTGTTTCTGTGGCTCCTCTACTTTTTGGAGTATATTTTGAGTGTGCCTTCAATACAATGTTGATATACAATAGTATTTTGAGGGGTAGAAACAGCAAGGGAACCCCCAAGACACTGACTCTCGCTGCCTACTACCTCAAGAACTGCTTAATCTACTTCCTAAACTGGTCAAACATAATCTTCAAGGATCCTTTAAGCCTTTATTACTGCTCTGACTAGCTATTTCTGCACAATTTTTACAATTAAGGACCTCCTTCACATTTCCAACTTGATGTATTCCTGACCAGTTTGTAATTTTGGGGGCTCTTTTCTGCACTTGTGCTGAAGGTTGGGGTTTGTTTTTTTTCCTGAGTGGCAAAACACAAGAGAATCTTTTAATCTCCTCCCGCGTGCTCAGCCTCCCCTCTTCTAGGTAGCCCAGAGCGCGCTCTGCACAGTTGCTTACCTTCATCATTGAGGAAGAGGAGGGACAGGGCAGCGTACCACCAGCGATTTGTGGGGTTGTGCTGGCACTCGCCTTTCTCCCTCCTCATGAAATTACAGTCACACATACCTTTTTTTGTGCTGAAACACATTAGTGAAACACGTTGCGATTATTTAGTGTTTTTATTCAGCTGTCACTTCCAGGCGATGAGCTCCCTTTTTAGAGAAGAAATTCTTAAGCTCTAGATAAAACACTTTATGGATTTTTGTATAATATGACTTCATTTCAAGCCCCAGCCCCTTACTTCATGAAAATTCAGGTTTATTAGTGACAGGCCATCCCAACGTTGCAATGAAATTATTGGTATGATACAGCTCTAGTGGTTTATCAGTATCATGAGTAGAAATTTTGTGCATGTAATTTTCAGATGTGCTTCCACATTGTCAATTTTGCAAACATTTATGATTGCAGTGTACAGATGTTATGGAACTTGTGTTGCATGACTAAAGGAAAAAAATGTGGAAAATTAGAACAATATTTGTAGAAATCAGAAAACTCTTCCTCCCCACAACAACTCTGAGACCAACAACAGAATTTACAGTATAAACAGAAAATACTATAGATGAGTTCTATACAGAAGTCAAATCTCTTAATGCCAATTTTGACAATATTAAAGGAGTTTGTAAATGGCTACATATCTATATTGATAATGGCTTCACAGCCCTTTATAATGAAACAGAAATAGATAAAATTGAAATTAAAAAAGTGTAATAATTTAATCTCACTGGCAATTTTCAAAATGCTTTCCAAGTAACTAATTCCACCCCCCGCCCCATCAGAAAAATTTCAGGTTGATGTAGTAGAAAGCGGAAAATTTACAGTATTTTTTTCTTAAGAGTTGTTTTGAATTAAACCCAGGTATTTTACATCACCAAACAACCTGAAACATTTTGTTTGAAGTCATAGCAACTTCAATCTCTTCCTTGCAATTCTGGCAGTATTGCCAGATGCCATATTCCATTAGCTGAAGCTTTAAACTAATTTTTCTTTAATCGTCTCTATTTTGAATGCAAAAAAGTATCATTTTTTCCAGATATAAAATTTGTGAAGATTTTTTTAGGTACTTTGTTAAGTATTGTTGACAAGCTGCTGCCACTTTCTTTTTCTTCCTCTCTTCAGTTTTTTTAAACCTTTGAAAGCTTGATTTCTCAAGGGCATATATAAAATGCTGTATACAGTAATTCTGGTGTTCTAGTAAGGATTTACAACACAGCTTTCCATCTCTACTTGAAAACATCTGTTTCTGCATATATCTGGATATATTATTTACAGATATATTCTGACAGTTTTATGTTTGCAAAATGCAAACCATGCAATTTGGGTAAAATACTGTAGTTAGACTGATGCAACTGATTATAATGACAGAAATATATATGTGTGTATATCTATGTTAAGAAACATAGGCAAAGTATTTGAATTTGATGACTATTTTTCCTAAATACTTTTTTTTTGTTCTAAAGTGCTCATCATATTCAGAATTCCCACCAAAAATGTTTCACTTGTTCAGTACAGAAAATTAACTGAAACCGTTCTTCTTCCTGGCTGCTGAAATGCCATATTTACAGAACCTAATTGCACTGATGTACTTTTAAAAACTAAGGAGTTTATCAGCCAGTGTAAATTCTTATAGCACCACTGGCTTGAAATTACAAACTGCAAGTTACAGTAACTGAACATCAGTCACAGCGTGTGTTCTTTGCCTTTTGGTCCTTAGCCTCAACTAAAATTCTTCTGACATTAGCAATGTAACAGTAGTTCAACATTTTTCTTTTAAATTTACGTTGCTAAATCTCACAAATTTGAAATTTTCTAAAAATTTAGTTTTCCAGAGTTGACAGCCATTATCACAGAGAATGTTAATATTGGCCTCCTTGAACTGTACAACCAGTGCCTGCTGGCCTTGAATGAGTGCTGCCTCAGCTGAGATTTGCAGTTCCCAAAGCAAAGGGAACTTTTCTCTGTGGTTTTGGGTGCGTTGATCCGTATGATCTACGTTAAAACAGCAGAGCTCTGTGAGGACCCGCCTGACACCAAAGCAAAGGACAGTTCTTTTGTACCCACGCTGCCACGAGTAGGGTCAGGTCACAAGGAACCTATGATCAACTATATCTGAATCCCTGAGTGTTCCTCTGAGCCATCCAGCTCCTCCCAGCATTCTCCTCTGACAAGCACCTGGTTATGATTCAGAGTGAGAACAGAAAAATTCCTCCAGACCTGCTGTGAAAAGCTGAATAGTAGAATGCGAAGGTGGGAAAACCTCAAGCTGTCTTGTTCGTGTTACCAGCATTTGTCATCTCTGTGGCATCAGCTCTGTGGTACTGAATACTCATAACTTGCACAGCATGAAAGTTTTAAGGACTGACTGCTTTGAATAGACAGTGACAAAGATTAATGTGCTGGTTTTGACTGGGATAGAGTTAATTTTCTTCATAGTAGCTAGTATGAGGCTGTGTTTTTGATTTGAGATGAAAATGATGTTGATACATTCTGATGTTTTGAGTTGTTGCTAAGCAGTCAAGGACTGTTCAGTTTCCCATGCTCTGGCCTGCCAGCGAGCAGCCTGGGGGTGCACGACGGGAGGGGACACGGCCAGAACAGCTGACCCAGGCTGGCCAAAGGGATATTCCATACATAGGACATCATTCTCAGCATGTAAAGCTGGGGGAAGAAGGAGGAAGTGGGGGACCTTCAGAGTGATGGCATTTGTCTTCCCAAGAAACCATTACGCGTGATGCAGCCCTGCTTCCCTGGAGATGGCTGAACCCCTGCCTGCCCATGGGGAGTGGTGAACAAATTCCTTGTTTTGCTTTGCTTGCGTGTGCGGCTTTTGCTTTACCTGTTAAACTGTCTTTATCTCGACCCATGAGTTTTCTCACTTTTACCCTTCCAATTCTCTTCCCCATCCCACCAGTGGCGTGAGTGAGTGAGCAGCTGTGTGATGCTTAGTTGCTGGCTGGGATTAAACCATAGCAATTAATAACATACAAAAAACTATTTAGCAGGAGGTATGGATTTAGTGATTGCCTAACTTAGCAAAGTTTACTTTTAAAGTTTAGAACTGGACTGATAAATCAGTCTTCTAAACACTCCCAACACAATGATCGCTAATGCCTTAGCTGATACATACGCTTAAACTCAGTTATTCCAGTCTACTAATTGCAGTATATTACCCAAATTCCACGGTTTGCATTTTTGCCAGCTTGAAATTGTCAGTGTACTGACACATCCTCTTCAGTTACTGGCCAGAATTACAAATCTGCTGGCGGTGCTCAGCAGATATCCAAGAATGCAATCAGAATGCCAAGCATCATTAGAAAGGTAATAAAAGAACATCGTTGTGCTGCTGTGTAAATCAAGGTGTATCTACATTTTGAGGGATGCATAAAATTTTGGTCCTTCCTAATTTAAGAAGCTTTAGTAGTGCTGGGAATGGATGATCAAAAGTACAAAACCTATCTTCTTATGAGGCAAGATTAAATAGATGGGAGATTCTCCAGCTTGAGAAGATGTTGACTGAGGACAAAACAGGACAGATGTCTGAAAATCTCTAGAAATCATTAATGAAATGGAGAACAAGAAGGGTAATGATTATTCATTATGTATTTTAAAACTTTTTTCAATTCTTATTTTTTCAGTTACCAGCAAACTGAAAAAAACCCCAACATTCTTTACAAAGCTCTCAATACAGTAAATTTCAATAAAATAAGATCAGTCTCACCAACTGAGAGACATAAAGACATCAGAAAAGTAATCACACTGTTGCATGGCAAAGAAGGATCCAGAGCAGAAGTGGCTCGAAAAGCAGAAATTAAGATCCGGTTTATGTAACAAAAAGGCAAGCACAAGAAATAATGACAGTAGTGGCTAGAGACAGCATATTTTTCTGATCAGGATGGTCACCATCAGTTTATAAAGGAACAGTATCATCAGGATTTACTCAAGTGTCTAATTTGTGCTGCCCTACATACCCCTCCCAGTAGTTCCAGAGCATCCTAGAGAGAACAGGATGGACAGTAGGAAGAACAGTAGCTGTAACGAGGTCAGAGCATGCACAGGGAAGCGGAAGCAAAGAAGTGACCCAAGAACAACCAGGAGCGAGACAGAGACAGCATTTGCTATGTCACTTCAGCTCACAGAGAAGATGATGGTTTCAGGGACAGGAGGAGGAAGAAGGAGACAACAGTAGTTCAGATTAAGCCAAAGGGAAAAACAAAGTTGCCCAAGGGGAGGGAAATAAGAGAGAATTTCCCTATGATTCAGAAAAATGCCACAGAAGCACTGAAATTGATAAAATACATAACAAGCGCATGGAAGCATGTGGTTAAGTTCTGTAAAGGAGACAAGGAAGCCCTGAGCTGTCAGGAACACGGGACTGGGGAGAACCGGGAAGGAAAACTGAGAAGAAAAAAAAAAAAAAAGCAACAACCCACAATTATGTTGTAAATGCTTTCTTTAAGCTGGAGGCGGAGGTGGGATGAATCAGAGCTGTCTTGAAAGAAATAACCTTAAACCCAGCCTTCCTACAGCTTCAGTTCTCACAGGGAGAACCAGGAAGATGAAGGAAATTGAACAATAAGTAAATTTGAAAGAAGTAAAAGACCAGGTGTGCAAACCCTCACACAGATCCACTGCAAAAATACATGAAATAAAAGCACAGTCTCTAATCTATTTGTTGTTATCTTGCAGTAATGACCAGCGATGCTTCTGCTTTCTTCCTGGCCAAGTTCCTTTCTAGTGTTCCTAGCCAGTGTTCAGCTGGCTTTCTTTTTCTTTCCAAATCTCCCCTTCCAATCCAAACACTACGTATTTCAAACAGGCACACAGCCTTAAGTTTAGTTCTGAATTAGAAAACACAATGACTCTGCCTCATCCCTAAATGAAGAGGAGCACCTATTAGTCAGATGATCAAATTTAGACAGGTTTATTGAATCTCTTTAAATACACCTCACCCTTTATGCTACAGTAAGAAAAAAAGTTATATTTCTGAGTCACAGGAGTTAAATGAGTTCATTAGTTATGCTTTGAGTCAAATTCTCACTTGATGTATAATAGCACAGGTCCGCTGAAGTCAATGGTGCTGCTACCAGCTACACAATCAAGGAACTGACTCATTATTCTACCCTAACTGCATTTGCATCTTCAAATTAAAGCGTGTTATTCTATTGTCAGTGATCAAATTACCACTCTCCAGCAGGTGAGGGCCACACCAGCAATAAGCTTTTAAACAGTGATGTAGAATCACAGCAAAGAAAATCCCAAGGGTCCAGTTAGGACAATTTAAATATTACTTTGTAATAACAGGATGATTCCAAGCAATAGAGGAGAGTTAAAGATGAACTCCATAATGTTGCATAATTTCAGGGAAAAAGATTCTGTTTAAAAACCAAACGTGCAGTGACAGCACGTCGATAGCTATGCAAAACACATTCACTGCTGTCATACTTAAAATAGGAGAAACCTGTAGAAAGTGTCAAGAACCACTGCAAATTTAACCCACTCAATACACTGTTCATTTAACAAAATACTCCTATACAAATAATTATCGCCTTTCAACAGAAGTGCACTTACGGACTAACTCAAGCTTTTGCATTTTAGAAAAAGAGTTTGTTTTATTTGAAATGGTTTTTACGTATCAGCAAGTGCCTGCAGAAAGGTGCCTGCTGATGATTCAAGTTGGTTTTGAGATTTCATACCTGATTTAAATGACCTTGGTTGGTCTGAGTGTGCGTAACTTCCGATGTTTCCCTTGCCTGGCACACCACCACACAGAGTCCAAACAGCTTTGTGGATAGCATCATGCACAGATCCTGCTTTCTACCAGTTTTGCATGGTTGGTGGCATGCTGCAGATTAATACCCCTTAACACCTCCCCTCCATGTCACCTCAGGCAGCCGGTGCGGTGTAACGGGCCGGGCACAAGACACGCGCTCCAGGAGCTGGCCAAGAGCCATTCCTACGTTACTCACTCAGCACACATGCTCCTGACAGCTGACTTTCTGCTTGTAAACCACACTTTCTATCTTCAGCACAGCCCACAGCTAGAGGATTGACTTAGGCTTGCACTGAAACATTGTCAGCACAACTATTCTCACTGGGACAGTACAGAAAATTACACACAGAAATAAACCATCCTTCCTCCTTTCCCACTCCCGCAAAACTAGCACCACGGTGCTATCAGACTCTCTGGTGTAGACTGACAAAACAGTGCTCCGGTTGATTTGACTCCTGTTATTCAAAAGGTGAACTTAAATCTGCCAAATGAAAATTTCTCTTGGCGCGCGCTGTGTTTCCAGCAGCGGGCTGCAGCCAGGCACCACCGGCACAGCTCTGTCCCGCACATAACCCCTCCGCTCCCACAGCTTACAAACATCACTTTTTCACTCCTAAACTAACCCAAAATTATGTTAACATTCTGTTAACCATGTAATACCTCAAATTGTTTCTCTTTCAGTGTACAAAACTGAAGTACAGAAGAAAAAAAAAAGATTAATACTTAAAAATCTCAGTGATTTCACAAATTGTCAGACATCGACCAGATTAATTCATTCCCAGCTAAACACTAGAAGCCCTAGGATTCAATGCTGGCGAGTCATTTTGTCAGAACACTGATGGATGCAAAGAGAACAGGAGGGATTGCTGAAATGGTGCAGGGATCCATTTGTGCAAATCCTATGAAACTCATTTATTTTCTCACAAACTCAGCAGAACATCATCACTAAAAGTTAATCTAAGGTGGTTTAGATTGTTTTTTTTTTCTAGAGGGAACAACTGTCTTCTGAACAATTGTTCAAAAATTCCTTTTTGCGCTCTTCCAATTTGTATGCAACAGGAAACATTTTTTTTTTTATTTTGAGGCAGGCAGAACATATTAAAACACGTGCAAGATAGGAAAAATTAAACATTCAACACAAAAGCAATAACAAATGTGTATAAATTATATAAATTGATAATTGATTTTATTCAGTTAATCATTCTATATCAGCATTATTTTAACTCCAGTTATTTTCCAAAGAATACATTAACTCAGAACTACAAATGCAATCAGTCTGCAACTTCATAATCAGTAAACCCCCAAAATCTACAATCTAGAATAAGCAAACTGTAGTTGGCCTAGGTTAATTTCAGATTGTCCTACTGAGACCTTTCACAAATGCTTTTCATGTTTCATGGAGCTTTAATGACCAGTGAGCCAACCTGAGCAAACAGACCTCAAGTTCAGAAATTTGGGCTAGATTGAAGGGAGGGAGAGACAGGCCTCTTCATATCTTTATTATTATTACTTTAAACTCTGAGGAAGTGTGAAACAAAATGGCTCTGAACAGTTGTGTTAGAACTGACCTTCAGCAAGGTTGATGGGCCTTTATACTCCTTTTGACCAATCTTTCATTCAAGTCACAGATTCAGCATAAGTCGTCCTTTAGACTAAGGAAACCCATGCATATGGTTAAGTGTTTGTACAGAGCCATTGAATTCCCATTTTCCATAGGAATTGATGCATATATTTCTGAGAGCAAAGTCAAAGGAGTAGAAGACGGGTAGCTGCGATGCTGACCGCTCTTTCTCCCACTGTAGTATGCCACTGCATAAAAAAAGTATTTTTATCTTTGAAATACTACTATGATTAAAAATTCCACGAGAGAAGGACATGGTATACACTGATATACTCCTACAAATAAGTTAATATTTTAAATCAACACAAGATCTGCAAGACAAAATACTTTTTGTGTCTCAGTCTTAATTAATCTAGAGTTGCCAAAATAAAGGACACTAAATTCTTCAAGTACTACACAGTAATAGTAACAGTAATAATATAAAAACAGAGGTTAAAGGAACTTTATTTAAAAGACACAAAAGGCATTTGAACATTCTGTGCTAAATAATGGTGTACCTTTCTTTAAAGTTGCCAAGTTCATTACAAAATTAGAAGAGAAAAAATAACAAAAGTACAGAAAGTCATTAAGGATAAGCAAAACTTTAGTTCCTAACTCCAGTTGTATCAATTCTGACTTTATATTCAAACATGAAGTTATAAAATAAGTGAGACTAATGTGTGGGGTTTTTTATTTAATATCATGTCCAGCTCAACAAACACTGACCTTTTTTATATGAGAATCCAGGATAATAAGCTGCTTTGGCAACAAAGAATTATGTGAGAAAATACATTCCAAAAAAGTAAATGTAGTTGTTGGACTTTCTTCAGCATTACTTTGATTAATTTATTGTCTTGCATTGCATGGTGATACAAAAAGCCTAAAAAAATGAGGTTTCTGTAATCTTCACACTATTTCTAGTCAATCAGCAACAGTGACAGGGTGAATTCACTTAGGTTTCCTGAAATATGTGAATTTTGTTTAAGATTTCTACAACTCATGGACCTGCATACAACTCAGAAACAAATGGATTATTATATTTTGTTCTAGCTCTATGTGAAGGAGGTCTATGAGAGAATTTTTTTTGCTAACTACCAACATGGTAAGGACAAAAGTTAAAATCTACCCAAAGGTTCACTGACCTATGTCTGCTTTTAGCAGTCATCTCCCTTCCCCTCTGTGCTCTTTCAACAACTTCATTTCCCTCCCGCTCTTCTCCACCAGACGTTTCTTTATCAGGTAGGTTTTTTTCATGCAACATTCATTTGTGAATTCCACTTAATCCAACTTGCTATTTTGTTTTCTTTCCACTTCAATACCTCAATAACCTCTTACTTCTGCACAGAGGGGATTACCGCCACAAAAAGGTGACAGACACCAGAACTGAAAACTCATGAACTAGCCAAATCTGTCTGAAAGCAAGAGGCACAATACCCCGATCTGGCGAGAGACTGTCATAGCCTGTAGGAGAGAAGAAAATAGCAGCTGCCGTCTTCCAACAGGTACCACTGTGAGTAACGTTGCAGGGTTAGTCTACCTAGATAGTCGGAGGCTACAAGAAGAAAGTATGATTAACATCCTCCCATATTATCCTGACAAGAGAATTAAAAAAATTCAAAGTAACCTGATTGCAATCTGAACCCAAATAGTTTGTGTTCAGATAGCAATATCTGAATTTATCACATTCCTCAAATTTGATAATATCCCTAGGTGTTCAGTCTATATATTAGTTTAGAATGCCTCTGTGAAAGAAACATTTACCTTTAATAGCTCTGGTTTTGTTAGCACGCAGTGTAACCAGGCAATCTGTTCATATACCAGATCATGGCATAAAGATGGAGCGTCAGTTAAGATTGCGTGTACTTCCACATCATGTATATTTTGTTACAAAAACAAACATGATAAACTATGCTTAGATCAGACTGGATTTTATTTATTTTAAAAGTATATGAGCTTCCATGTGAGCAAAAGCACTCTTAAACGTCTTAAAAACATTTGCCGCTATAGCTATAAACAAGTAAAGATTTATCTGGTGACCAGCTACAGCAACAAACAAACAGAAAAATATTTTAAGTTGCTTTATTTTCCATAAAAAATGAAAGAATTTTGGTCAAGAATGAAAAATAAGAGCATGATGTGTACTGTGTGTTAAGATTTATACCTTCTGAACCAGGTGCAAAGCAGATGTGAAACACTGCTGTTCTGTTTTGATAGCATTTTATTCCCTCTTTAAATGCACACAGGTGACAACACACGGTATAAAAACCAAAGTAAAACAAAACCCATATAACACACAGGAAAATTGTTCCCTTATGTTTAAAATGCAGATTAAAACAAAAATGAAACAACAACAACAAAAACAAAAATCCCACAGCACAACAATATTGAGTCCTTTAGTCCTTGAAAAATAGGTAGAGAACTTTCAATAATGTAAAATCGCCTTGAAAACAGAACTTGGAAGCACTAAAAAAAACCAAAATCAATCACCTTCTCTGCAATACACTTAACTCCATTTGCTGGATGAATCTCATATTTCATTGTTTTACATTATTTTCCCAACAACTTCATTGCTTTATTGCATGTTATTCAGATAGTGAGCAGAAAATAGTAAACTTCAATAGTAACCTTGATGAGACATTAGCTTTCTGTGCTACGTCTGAAACTTTATTACATTTCAGCATATTTATTTGTAGACGTTACGATACTTTATCTGTGTCAGAAAACACTGACACTGTACCTCTGTAAGCTGCTGCTGAAATTTTCCTTCCGTAGCACTTTTTTTTGAACAACTATTTTTAAAATGTATCTACTTTAACATATTTTTAGCATTGCCTTTTGATGAAATTTAGTTCTAAGAATCTCTAATGGGAGGAAGGGAGATGACAGGACACATTCCTCTGAACCTGTTGGTTTTACTTACATGTTTGCTATAGTCTCTTTACAACTCTGTTGATTTACCATTGGTTCCACTGAAGCTCACTGCTTTCACTGCCCTCTCATAATTTATTCTGCACACTTATTACTCCTTTGAACAGTCTTTTTCATTCTGCAAAATCTAATTGCATGACCATGTAGACCTGGCTGTATAGGTCTGTGCTCTTGGCAAGACACCACTCAGCATTACTGCCATTTTTCCTCCCTTTAAAAAAACCCTCAGAAAAAAAGCTGCTTCATGGTGGGTCTATTAACAAGATGACAGAAGATAAAATTACTCATATTTTCCCCAGCACAACTGGAGATGTCCAAGACCAGCGTTCTTCTGGTTACTGAAGATTCTTGATACCTCACTTGTGATACTTCACTAACGATTCTTTGAATCCTGTGCAAAACTACAACTGAAGTTTCAGGCTTTTACACAGCACCTTCCTCCCTGTCACAGGCCTTGGTTTGCCTGGATTCCCTTCAGCTATCAGAAGAGTGCTGGCACTCCCCAGATGGCACTTCACATGTGGCAGCACACGCAAGCTCATACCCCAGAGTCTAACGGACTTTGCTCGTTCACCCTCTCTCCAGCGCATGTCTACCCTCACTCTCCACAGACATAATCAGAGAATCACAGAATCGTTTAGGTTGGAAAAGACCTTTAAGATCACCAAGTCCATTAACCTAGCACTGCCAAGTCCACCACTAACCCATGTCCCTAAGCACCACATCTACTATGTCTTTTAAATACCTCCAGGGATGGGGACTCAACCACTTCCCTGGGCAGCCTGTTCTAATGCTTGACAACCCTTGCAGTGAAGAAATTTTTCCTCGTATCCAATCTAAACCTCCCCTGGTGCAACTTGAGGCCATTTCCTCTTGTCCTATCACTTGCCACCTGGAAGAAGAGACCAACACCCACCTTGCTACAACCTTCTTTCAGGTAACTGTAGAGAGTGATAAGGTGTCCCCACAGCCTCCTTTTCTCCAAACTAAACCATCCCAGTTCCCTCAGCTGCTCCTCATAAGATTTATTCTCTAGACCTTTCACCCACTGTGTTGCTCTTCTTTGGACACACTCCAGCACCTCAAGGTCTTTCTTGTAGTGAGGGGCCCAAAATTGAACACAGTAGCTGAGGTGCAGCCTCACCGGTGCCCTTCTGATTTCCTCCGTGCATAACCTCACGACAATCTCCATGGGATTTATGTTACCCAGGTCTTCAGGGTCATCAAGGTCCAGTGACAAAGACCTTGCACCATCTCCAAGGGAAGGAAACCCACAGAAACAAGCAGCAGTAAATTCTACATAGTTCAGACAACATCTCATCTTGGAGAAGTAGTGTTATTTCCTGGTAGCATTAAGAATAGCTGAGTTATAGCACTAGATACTCTTAAGTGCCCTACACTTCTTCTTTTTAAGGGATTTTGCACATACAAAATATAGGCCTCCAAGGTTTAAAGAATTCTTGTAGTCCTAAAAACATCAGCTTTCATTTTCATATAACAACTCTGGACATATAAATAGTTCAACTTGTCCTCCTTTAATAGAGGTGCCTATTGGCTTTAGGTAATATTTTTTCTTCGTATGTTTAAAATGTCTGTCTATTAAAAAAAAGAGAAGTCCTATATCGATACAAATTTGTCTAATAATGTGACATCAGAACCCAGCTCTTCCCTGTCCCTTGTAAACATGTCTGATATTTCTAACCTAATAAACCACACTTTTCAGTTTCCGAGCTTCAACACTAGTGACAGATGTATACACGAAAAAAGCCCCAAACCCCAAGTTAATTATTCCAGATAAGTCTTATGAGAGCAGCACATGAGTTCTGCCAGTTGTCATGTCACCAGAAGAAAAAAATGCACAGTACTGCAAGTTTTCTATCTTAACTGCTGCATCCCTAAATCAATCAAAAACCCCACAACTGTTTAAAATTTACATATTCTTTAATGATAAAAAAAGCATTTCTGTTAGGAGTTGTCTGCATATGCCTTCTGGTTTTACATATTCTGGCTCAAGTTATTCTTCTTAGCTACAGCTGTGTGCCTCTGTTAGCACCAGTGAGGATTACACAGATGAAACGAAGATCCTAAACTTGGTTAATGATGCTACTCTACTGGCAGAACATACCAGACTACCACAGAGACTGACTAATCTTCAAATAACTTAACAATTACTAAATTTATTCTTTTCCTAAACTGTGATGAGGAGATTTGACAAGCCCTTTTTCTTAATAGATCAGTCAAAAAAAACCCTTGCAAAATACACTGCAGGAAGAGAATGAACCAGGAACTCTGACACAACAAGATGTCTCAGTAGAATGCACTGAGGGTGTTTTAAGACAGGCTTTGTTAATACCTCTCTTCACAAAACCCTGTAAGGAAGCTAATTTTTTAGTTGCCAAACTAAGCTAAGAGATTTGATACTCTATTTCCAGAACTCATGCTAAATAGGCTGACCTCATTTGCAGGTTCAGAAATCTACCTGCCTCTCAACCACTCAGCAGCTAACCCAGCTGCATTAGACCTCTTACTCCAACCACAGTGTGGAAGTTGCCCAGTATCCTCTGTTTCTTCAACCAGTTAGGCACTGTGGATATTGAACATATACGAAAGTCAAGCCACTTGAGAGAAAGACAACTAAATAACATAATTTCCCTAGATGGTAACCAACAAGTGCTGAATTCACTTCAGGTGTATCTTCAGCAGAGAGCAAGGAGAGCATCCTTGTCTTAAAATTGTCTGAAAATTGGTAGTTTCTTTCTCCAGAGAGATGAAAACTGACTCTTAGGTCCCTTCAGGCAAAGAAGGGAACTGAACCTAAGTCTACGCGTGCTCTTATCAACTATGTTAATGTCTGAGAGAAAAATGCTGAGGGGAAAAAAAAAAAGCAAAGCCACTGCATCTCCTTTACAGAAAGGATGTTACAATACAGTTCCAAGGTCACTATTGATGAAAGCTGTCTACATCTCCCCTTAGCTTGGCTTCTTAAGAAGGATACAGTGAAAGAATTGCATTTTGAGCAACATTTTTTTCCAGCTACTTCCATGCAGGCCCATTCCCCCTGTCCCTAAGTTAAACAGGTCTCAAACAAGCATATGATTGAGACACTGAATCCTCAGGGTCAAAACAGGCTTCTGGAACACTTTGCAGTCGTCCTAAGAGTTTAAATGCTCAGCACATTTAACATCCAGGCCTCTTTTCAGATCTAGCCTTAAGTCGACCAAGTCAAAGCACAAACTTACAAATTCCAAAGGTGGATTTCGATGACTTTACCAGAGTCGAGACATTACCCTAGGGCTCCAAGCTGGTTAAAACCCATAAACAGGTTTCTAAGTTGACGTTTGTATCATGAAGTCCCAAGACAAATCCTAGACTAGAAATTCAACACAAGAAATAATTACAATACTCTCTTCAGTGTGCCTACGTAACTGCTGAGATTTTGGGGGCATTAAGAAGAAGAAGAAAAAAAAAAAGAGCATAATCACATTTTCTTGACATGCTGCTTCTAGTAACTCTTCTACAGAGAAGCCCATGTGTTCTCTACATTATTCCAGGGGGAATTAACAAGGGTAGTATTACAGTCATTAGTGTATCCTTCTACCACAGGTTACTATGGCAAGTTTTATAGAGCTTAGATGCAGAATAAAATAAGGAAAGACAGAAGAGAGAGAAAAAAAAAATCTAGACAGACAATTCCAAGGAAATTAGAGACCTGACATGCCTAAAAAAAAGTGTATTGTTTAATATTGTCAGAAGGGGGAGGAGAAGAGCTAGGAGGACAGTCCCACTACCTTTTCCATTAAAGCACCATCTTGCAACACATTTCCTTTTTCTTAGAAGTTATGAACACAGTTTTTCAAGGCACGTTTTTAAACTGTTCGCAAATTTCTGGCAACAATCTAAAAATACTATGTCCAAAGTCAGGAAACTTCAGAGACAGCAATTCTTTCTGAATATTGCACTGAATCATCTTTACTTTTTCATTGACAAATTCCATGTTGTTAATAGGTGTTAATCATAATTTCATCAGTATGCAGAGTGCCTTCTATTGTGCGGATGCTGATTACAGGTAATTTGGCAGCTGTTATAATGTGTTAGCTGCTTCAGCAATGTAGAATATATAATAACAGCTTTACTTTCTGAATTTTTATGTAGGCACAAGTCTCTTTCTCCCCACAAACATTCACTTCAGGTGAAAGCAAGTCATGATGCTCTGGTATTAATAGGAAAGAGGAGAAGCATGGCGTGTTTTACAACTGAATAGGATGATGTAGACTGGGTCACCTGATCAAAAGTCATAGAATAGTTTGGGTCTGAAGGGACCTTTTAAGGTTGTCTAGTCCAACCCCCCTGCAATGAGCAGGGACATCATTCAACTAGATCAGGTTGCTCAGAGCCCCGTCCAACCTGACCTTGAATGTTTCCAGGGATGGGGCATCTACCACTTCTGTGGGCAACTTGTGCCAGTGTCTCACCGCCCTCACTGTAAAAAATTTCTTCCTTAGATCTAGTCTAAATCTACCCTCTTTAGTTTAAAAGTCAGTCTTGAGGACTGAAATTAGGGGTTTTCAAAGTCACAGACCCTGGAAACCACGATCCTGTAGACCATTTGATGTTAACTGTATGAGATAAACTCACAAGGTACCTAAAAAGAGAAAGAAGGCCCCTGCAATAACTACTATTTTATCCCTGCAAAGTAACTATGAATTGAAACATAGAGGAGGACAAAGAAAACAGGGCAAACAAAAAAAATGTGTGGCTTGTCCTGAATCTGCCTACCAATTTGCAAAATATAAGAAATTTGTTGTTTTACAATTTGTCTGGTTAAACCATATACTTTTTCCTGTGTATTTAAATATATTAAAATTGAAACTAGTTCTATTTTAGCTCTGCTCTATGCCAAAACAAAAATAAATTGTCATTTTCTTATTGGTTTATGTTATACTCCTTAAGAAAGGAACTGAAACATACTCCAATTCATTTACTCTAACCAATTAGTCCTGAAAGGATATTTTGCCTTTCCAATTGCTCAAACACGTTAGTTTTGTATGAGGTCTGTACATAAGCAGGACATTGAGTAGCAGTCAGTCTTGGGGGAAACAGTAAACTAGATGAAACTAGTTTGTTTTTCAGTACTTCAGAAGAAGTTATTAGAATAAGCATGAGGTGTTGAAGCTCATACTTATAAATGTCATTACATTCTTGATAAAAGGTGCACAGGTTTTCAATCTGTGTGCCCTAAAGCAGCCTGTGATTCTCCTTATGTTTTTTTTTTTCTTCTTCCTTGCCAAAGTCAAACTTATTTTTAAGAGATTTTTCATGAGATAGCCCTTTATTATAACAGAAAGATGCAATGTCTTGCTTCTGTAAATTTAAGTTCTGTTTGAAAGCATTATTGCTTTCCTCAAGTTGTAGAGCAGGTTTAAAGAGAACAACAGTCTCTAAAAATAAACATAATATATAACAGTCTCTCAGACAATGTCAAATGCAATAGAAAGAGAGTGATGAGAGTTCTCCAACATGAGTTTTAATGAACCTTTTTTCTCTCTTGTGTCAGTGCAAGTATCATTTATTTTTAAAGCAATCGGTCACAGCTTTCTGTTAGAATGATGGCCTCTTGACTGATTTTGTCGAAGTGCAGAACAATAAGGAATAATAATATTCCCAAGCTGGAAGTCAGTAATGAACAAAATTTGAAGTCAGCTAAAATGAAGTACTGTATGAACTTGGTGGTAAAGTATATGGGATATAAGTCTTCAGACTACAGGACATAAGCCAACCACTAACTGACAAGGATTAGGAAGAAATAATTTTCCCTGTGGGCATGTTATTCCATAACCATCCATCACAGGAACTGGGGGGAAAAAAAAAAAAAATCCTCTATAACACCTCTTACTAGCTGGGGCTGGACAGGGGCTGATGAAACTGATATAAAACCAGATTTATCCAACACAGAAGTTCATATTTTTTAAACATACTGTGACTATTCATTATAAATAAAGTGAAAAAGGCAAATAGTTACAAACAAAAGGCAAACAGTTACAATTAAAAGGCAAATAGTTACAATCAAAAGCTAATCAATGTTTGTTTTGTTTTGTTTTTTTTAAATTCACATAGTAAAATTAAGTAGTAGTAATTTTTATCTAGTTCCTAAAAATGCCCAGATTTTTAAACTGACTTCTTATAAAAAGTGGGGAACTTTCCTTGGGAACCCACTGCTTCAGCAGAATTTTAAGACACAGGCATGTCACTAAGCTATCTGAAGCAGCTCAGTCCGACCAGGTACCATCAGAGGACTTAAGAAACAGAAGTACAAGGGGCCCACTAGAGCATCTTTCCTAATTGCAAAATCTTTTTGCTCTAGATATGATCCCCCATCATTAAATGCCTTGTCTTTTTACAACTCCCTGATGACTGCATGTATAATTCATTACCATATCCTAGAAGGTGTTTGAAATTAGCTGCTTTTGGGGGAAAGAAAAAAAAAAAAAAAAAAGGACTGATTTATGGCTTATAACCCAGCCTAGGGCCTGGTCTAAAAAAAGTGATAAAATGATGAAATTGTGCCCATGAATAAGTACAGTGAAAGTCCCGATACCGACAAAATACACTTGAAGAGATCACTGAAGGCAGAGACATCCAACAAAGTCTGTAGCGACAACAAACTGGTACATATGAAAAACTCCCATGCATTGCTCTGTTACAGTTTCAAGCAGCATCTTAACTGTATACAATTCACTGCCTGGAAAGAAAACCTAATCATATTTGTGATATTTCTATATAGGCTATGACATCACAAGCTCATTGATGACTAGAGTGAGGGCTGGCACCATCCTACAGAATTTGACTGGGGAAAGGGAGGCAGTGAGGTGACAACAGGACAGTGATTGCTCCTCAGACTTCAATTTTTTTTCCCCATTTCAGCTTGAACTAAATCAGAAGAATTCCAAGACAGGCAGAAAGAAAAGCCAAATTAGGAGCTACCAGAGCTTTGCCTTGAAAAATACGAGTCTGGTAAACTATGAGAGCTGCTTAAAGCTGATATACTGCAGCCAGATTCCTCAGCCTTGCTCCCACCTGTTATTGCTCTGCAGAAAGACACCACAAGTAAACTTGGTGGCAAAGTTCAAATTATCTTTTTTTTTTTTTCATATCTATTTGGCTGCTTAGAAGGAAGAGAGAAATGAGGGAAATGGACAGTTTTCTGTTACAGAAATACTTCAGATTGATTGATTTGGGAACCTTAAGGATTTAATGTGAGATTGAAAAATACTTAAGTATGTCACTAACATCTCTAACTTTTCTGTCAGACAAATTTCTTAATTTTCCTCTCAAGGAGGAACAGTACTAGAATAACACCATACAGTTGGAGGTGTAACATAATCACAACTATCTTACCCTAAGAAAAAGCATGTAAGCAGCCAGCTCCCTGCAGCATCTACCAGAGAGCAAAGAGCCTTCAAGAAATCATTGTAAGGTAAAGCTGAGCAGTAACCGCAGCCACACGATCGTTATTAGTCATCTGGTTCTTCATCTGCAATCGAAAACTGCTTTCCAGAGGAAGTCTTCCTAGACACATCTTAAAAATAAGGGAAGTTCATCAGAGAGAGACAAAGTGATAAGCCAGACACTGCAAACGAAGGGACTTAAGAGTCATGAATAGAGCCTTAAGTCACCTAGGGACAGGGCAGTATTTAGTCATTCACACCACTTCCCAGCAGGAAATGGATTTGATATTTGGAAAAAGGCACATGTCTCATGCCAACTTAGCTTCTCAGGAAGAATACTGCTTATTCTCATTTCAATACATTTAAATAAACTAAAATATCTACAGATATTGCATGTCAGTTTTTAATCATTCTGCAATGTAGTTATACGTTTCCAACACAGTCTTCTACTATTAATTTTTGTATAAAATAACCATGAGAAAATACAGCATGGTGAGGTGTTGGCAAGTCTTGATCCTGTAAAATCTCTATTTCAATTTTCTGTTACACAATTGTCTGTTGCCATGTTTTCTAACCTTTGAAATAAGCAGGGCTTTTCATACTAGATAATATTTTCCTTTGAGAATGAATACAATATGAACACAGTAATTGGTTTGTTTCTACCTGTAGGGTATCTAGTCACAATGTGAGAGAGTTTGGGGTTTTTTTTAATATATACGCTATAAAAGCTTGCTGCTTTTTCTATCTCTTTGAAACTCTAAATCATCCTTGTTTATTGTCCAAATCAAATTCATAGACCAACAAGTTCCATAGACCAACAAGACCAACCAATTTGAGTTCACTCAAATTTTGTTTAGAAAAATCACATCCCTGACACCACTTGGAAGAAAGGCTGCTGTTCAGATACATACAAATGTCTTCCATGCATGAGTTACAGTAAAAATAATGTCTGAATTATATTTAAAACTCATTAATTAAACCACATGCTAACTACTGATTTTTATTTCATTAAAAAGATGCATCTCTATCTAAGCTTATCTTGGATTTACTTTCAAAAATCACTTTGTTTTTTCAAAGTTATGTATTTATTATTTCTAATACATTCTTATATTTTGTTTTTTCTTTCAAACTGGAAGGTTTTGGGTTCACACTTTTCATTCTGTTTGCTTGAAGTGCCAAATAAATTGTTGACATTTAACACTAACTATGTCAGTGTGAAAACATTGTATGCAGGACTGTTAGCAACCATCAGCTCAAAACTACAAGTTTTTTAAGTCTTCATGAATATGGCTTTACTGGGTAAAAGCCTTTCAAAACCAGTTATACCATCAGATTAATGATATTTGATCCTATTTTTAAACATGTAAGAGCTGACACTTTTGTAAGCTATTATTAGGTTAACTGCCATACTAACTGCTCTCTTTTATCCACAGCAAAGACTCAAAGTAATCAGTGGTTCAAACTTCTCCCTCAGCCACTGCTTTGAAATATCACTTGTAGGGATGAGAAAAGGGTTTGGGGTCAATGCCTTCCAGGCCTTGGCCTCCTGACAGATTTTCTTCAGATGACTGTCATATTGCCTAGGGTTTGGCAATAGCTATTATTGCTAGGGTACTTCATTGTGTACACCAGTGTTCAAAACGTATTTTGAAAACAGCAGGGAGAATGAAGATTTGAGAGGTTGCTTGGAGCACAAAAGAGGACATGAAAGAAGGTACAAAGGTTGATGCTGGAAACAAGTCAAAAGAAACTGCTTGACAGATGGCATCCCAGAAAGGGAGGACTCTATGGTAAGATTCAGATATGAGAGAGAGTCAGTCCAGATGGTGACTGACAGTGCTGATTACAAAACGCAGTTCCCATTGAAGGCAATGGGAACTTTACTCCAGTAATGAGGATGATGGCAATGTTTCTTTAAAAATCCTGTTGTTTTGCTATTAAAAACTCTGAAAGTACTTGTGTAATTCTAAAATTCAAGCCTTGACACCTGATCAACAGTAGAGTTGATAGTATCACACTGCAACTTGTACATACAAGCTGGGACTATGTATCAGGCATCTATTTAGGATGGAGAGAAATAACACAGATTTCTACATCATATGTAAAAATGCAATGCAGGAGCTGGTTTTAGCAAGTAAGTATGCAATGATCCAGGAAGACTTTATCGTGGCCTTTAAATATACAAAGGGGACTTACAAGAAAGATGGAGAGAGACCTTTTACCAAGGTCTGTAGTGTCAAGTCAAGGGGCAACAGTTTTAAACTGAAAAGAGGTAGATTTACCTTGGACATAAGGAAGAAATTTTTTTATTGTGAGGGTATTGAGACACTGGAACAAGCTGCCCAGAGTTGTGGATGCTCCATCACTGGAAGTGTTCAAGGTCAGGCTGGACAGGGCCCTGAGCAACCTGATCTAGTTAAAGATGTTCCTGTTCATGGGAGGGGGGCTGGACTAGATGATTTTTAAGGTCCCTTCCAGCCCAACCCATTCTATGATGATAAAACTAAACTGAAGGAGAGTTCTTTAAAAATACCTGTTCCATCTCAGATGTATTGCTTTGCATTAGCAACTTCACATTATGCTATTCACTTTAAAAATGGGGAGGGGGAGTCGGGGAGTGGAGAGATGAGCTTTTATCTTCACCAGTTACTGTCAGCAAACTCTTAAGTGGTGTTCTGGTAAGGACCTGGCAAATCCCTGACCAGCACAGCCTATAGAATCCTAATGAATAAGGATTCCTGTATGTAACCTCTACTGAGGTGGGAGGGAGAGAAAAGATATATTCTTTAACCCAAGATGGTTAAGATACACATTCCTGAAGTAGATTCTATTCATACTGAAATCCAAAATACTGATATCAAGGATACAGCCTTGATATCAATACAAGGGAAATGGGAACGATTTGGAAATAGTAAAACATCACATTCATATCTATACATTCAAGTTACAGGGGAATGAATGTACAACCCTGCAGATATTCCACAGAGTAATTTAAATATCTTAAGGCCATAATCTCCTCTTTATATGCAATGTACCAATGTAGGCAAATATTTCCCTTTAGTATTTAAAAAAACAACACCTGAATCGAAAACCACCCCCCCAAGCTGTTCCACATACACTGACACAATACCACGATCTCAGACTTAAGATGTTCCTTATGACACGCTACCATATTCAATATATCCCTGTTTTATCTTGAGGAGGAAAAATGTAACACTCTTTAGGAAAGAGAAAAAGAGAAAATGTTGCATAAAAATGAAAAGCAAACTAAGTATTCAGAAGATTCTGGGATCCTATGGCTAGCACCTAACAGAGGATGGAGATGATGGGGATCAGTACCCCTGTATCAATTAAAGTTTAGAACCTTGAAATTGTGTCTTTAGTCTCCCTCAAATATCAACTCATGCACCAAGACATGCATTTATAATAGGAAAATGCATATTGTTACAGCTACACTTAGTCTAAGGTGTGTGCTTTCTCGGTGTACCACACCTTAAATCCACTGTGGAGCTGCACCACTGGCTTACTAGAAAGCTCTCCGGCACCAATTCATTCAAAATTTCCTCCTGTTCCACAACTTGGTTTCCTATCAGCAGCTACTATGGATGACTTTAACTTCCATATGATGAGTTTAAGAATGGCTTTCATAAAACTCATACAAAAAGGTCCATCTAGCCAACCATCTGTTTCTGTGACAGCGATCAACAGCAAATCCTAAAGATAGATATAAATACATGGCAAACAAACAACTTCACTTCCCTACAATACCCTTCCAGCCTCCAGCAACTGGTGGTTCAAGGATTTTGCAAGCCAGTGGTGCTGTCTTTAGTCCTAACGGATTTTTCTTCCATGAATGTATTCAATAGTTTCTTGAAGCCATGTAAGCTGTTTATATCCACAATCACTGGTTCAGAATGCTTCACAGCTTCAATAACCTATTGTACGAAGACCTGTACCTGTCATTTGTTTTGAACGTGGTACAGTATTTAATTTGACGCTATTATTTCTATTGAAAGAGACAGTGAATAAAGTGATCCTTGCATATCTTTTCCATGTTACTGTCTTCTCAGATACCTCCATCGTATTCTCAAGTCCCCTCATCAGTCACTCAATAATCAAGCCTTTACTTAATTCAGTCACCCTTGATAGGTATCTTTTCACAGATTCACAGAATCACAAAGGTTGGAAAGGACCTTCACGATCATCAAGTCCAACCATTAATCCAGTGCCACCATGTTCCCTAAACCATGTCTTGAAGCACCACATCCACACGTTTTTTGAACACTTCCAGAAATGGTGACTCCACCACCTCCCTGGGCAGCCTGTTCCAATGCTTGACCACCTGCTCGGTGTAGAAATTTTCCTAATATCCAATCTAAACCTCCCCTGGCGCAACTTGAGGCCATTTCCTCTCATCCTATCGCTGGTTACTTGGGAGAAGAGACCAACACCCACCTCACCACAACCCCCTTGCAGGTAGTTGTAGAGAGTGATAAGGTCTCCCCTCAGCCTCCTCTTCTCCAGACTAAACAACCCCAGTTCCCTCAGCCGCTCCTCAGAAGACTTGTGCTCCAGACCCCTCACCAGCTTCGTTGCCCTTCTCTGGACACGCTCCAGCACCTCAGCATCCTTCTTGTAGTGAGGGGCCCAAAACTGAACACAGGATTCAAGGTGCGGCCTCACCAGGGCCGAGTACAGGGGCACGATCACTTCCCTACTCCTGCTGGCCACACTATTCCTGATACAGGCCAGGATGCTGTTGGCCTTCTTGGCCACCCGGGCACACTGCCGGCTCATGTTCAGCCGGCTGTCAACCAGCACCCCCAGGTCCCTTTCCGCCAGGCAGCTCTCCAGCCACTCCTCCCCAAGCCTGTAGCGTTGCATGGGGTTGTTGTGGCCGAAGTGCAGGACCCGGCACTTGGCCTTATTGAACCTCATACAGTTGACCTCTGCCCATCGATCCAGCCTGTCCAGATCCCTCTGCATCCCATCTGTGACGATTATGATTGCACAAGAGTTGCATACAGTATTTGAGAGTACACAATGAATTTACACAGTAGTCATAACAATGTTATCCTCTTTGAAATGAAAGCTAACATTTTAATAAAACTAATACACGCATCAAGAGCTTCTTCCTGAGTAGCAATTACTATGTCAGAAGTTATTGCTGTATATGTAAAATCAGGATTATTTACTTCCTCATATACGTTATTTTATATTTATCCACATTTTACTTCAGAGGGCTAGATGAAGAAAGATGGAAGATTATATGAAAAGATCTTTAGCTATAGCAGTAAAATTCTGCCTGTATCCTACCCCAAATTTCTAATTTTTTATTTTCTCCCTCTTCCATTACATAAACTCTGCCCATTATAATGAAACTTCCAAACACTGGCTATTGATCCCACAGATAATTTGTTTATGCCCCTGTTTCCTAGGCATGGGTCATCTTACTTTTCAAGCACCTTGGAATTACCTAAGACTAATAACAACCCCAAAAGGGTTTTTATTTTTCTTCCCAGGATTATTCTGAAGCAACTGGAATTAATCTTTCTTCCTGGTCTTATTTTACATTTTGTTTCTCCTCTTACGTGGCTTGATATTCAAGATCTCTGCTGATCTCTTGAGCATCTCAGTCACTGCCAAACGACTGTTCTCCTACATAAATGTGGTGGGCTGACCCTGGCTGGACACCAGGTGCCCACCAAAGCTGCTCTATCACTCCCCTCCTCAGCCGGACAGGGGAAAGAAAATATAATGAGAGGCTCATGGGTCAAGTTAAGGACAGGGAGAGATCACTCATCAATTACCGTCATGGGCAAAACAGACTTGACTTGGGGAAATTAGTTTAATTTATTACCAATCAAATCAGAGAAGGGTAATGAGAACTAAGACCATCTTAAAACACTTTCCCCCCAGCTCTCCCTTTTTCTTGGGCTCAACTTCACTCCTGAATTCTCCACCTCCCCACCCCAAGCGCCGCAGGGGGATGGGGAATGGAGGTTGTGGTCAGTTGATCCCATGCTGTCTCTGCTGCTCCTTCCTCCTCAGGAGGAGGACTCCTCACACTCTTCCCCTGCTCCAGCGTGGGGTCCCTCCCACGGGACACAGTCCTCCATGAACTTCTCCAGCGTGAGTCCTTCCCACAGGCTGCAGTTCTTCATGAACTGCTCCAGCCTGGGTCTGTTCCATGGGATGCCGTCCTTCAGGAACAGCCTGCTCCAGCCTGGGTCCCCCATTGGGTCACAAGTCCTGACAGCAAATCTGCTCCAGCCTGAGCTCCTCTCTCCATGGGGCCACAGGTTCTGCCAGGAGCCGGCTCCAGTGTGGGCTTCCCACGGGGTCACAGCCTCCTTTGGGTGCATCCACCTGCTCCAGCGTGGGGTCCTCCGCAGGCTGCAGGTGGAGATCTGCTCCAGCGTGGAGCTCCATGGGCTGCCGGGGAACCTCTGCTCTGGTGCCTGGAGCCCCCCCTGCCCCTCCTTCTGCTCTGTCCTGGGTGTCTGCAGAGCTGCTCCTCTCACTTACTCTCTCTCCTCTCCAGCTGCAGTTGCACAAGTTTTTTTCCCCCTCCTTAACTCTGTTATCCCAGAAGTGCTACCACCGTCACTAATGGGCTCGGCCTTGGCCAGTGGTCGGTCCATCTTGGAGCCAGCTGGCATTGGCTCTGTCGGGCACAGGAGAAGCTTCTGGCAGCTTCTGACAGAAGCCATCCCCATAGCCTCCCTGCTACCAAAACCTTGCCATGTGAACCCAATACAACAAGACAGGAGTCTTTAACACTGGTTTTATCCCTCTTTGATAGTTAATAGACCTCTAAACTAGTAGAAAATGTATGAGGGAGAGGCACATTCTCATTATATTAAGCAAATTTCTACAAGATCAATTGAACAAGAGACTACAACCACAGCCTAAAGTTACTGGTGAAACTTAACGAGTTACTGAAGCTTCCAAAGCACTGCCAAGTCTGTCAAGTCCAATGTCTTTGAAGGGTGGGCAACATCAGTTTTGTTGAGATGAGGCTGCATTACTAAATTTTGTTATTGAACTGATATGCTGGTTTTTTAAAAGTTTGCGGCATAAGCTGCCCATAATGTTAGAATCTGGTGGAGAAACTAGAGTAGGACTTTACACAGAAAAGCAGACTAGATTTGAAACACGGAGACCTATTTGGGATGTGAAAAAACACATCCTTGCATTTTGAAAAATATGCAGTAAATCCTCGTTCCAGCTCAATTCTAACGCAAAACACAGCAACGCTTTCCACTTTTAAAAGCGAAAAGAAACATAAAGTTACCTCTGCAATAAATTAAGGATGTTAATTTTACAAGAAAATATTAAATGCACTGCTTTTACGAATAAAGATTTGGAAAATAATCTGTATTATAGAACTCTCCCACCCTACACCACAAATAACAGTAATTTCCCACTCGACGGCTACATCACTGCGCAGCCACACGCTGCTTGACGCCACCCTCTGCCCAGCCGTGGCAAGCCTGCTTCAGGGAGGCCACCCCAAGTCCTGCGTCAGCGCGTTACCAGGCACCAACGCTCTTTGGGTCCACAGTGCCGTGGGGAAACTGAGGCCCTCCTCTCCACATGCACTGCTGTTCCTTGGACATCCTCGGCAAAGCCCATCTCCGGTTACGGACATCAGAGCCACCACGAAAGGTTGGGAAGCAAAGTGAGGCAGCCCCACTGAGAATCTCCCCTGGGTTTTGGCAGGAGCTGAAAGAGCATCACCAAGCTACAGCTCGCACCGCAAAATACCCTGAACGACTCCGTCCTGCCAGCGCTCAGGCTGCAAAGGAAGAGTGAGCCTGTTTTGCCCAGGTACAGCTGTACTGACCCAAGCAGGGGTCTACTGAGCCGGGGGACACAGAGAGGGTGAGTGCACTGACACCCACATACCACAAGCAGCACCTGCACCTCACTAACTTTTCCCTTGACATCAAGAGACAAGCCTGCTTCCTCAGAGCACCAGTACAAAAAGGCAACCACACGTACAACAGAAGAAAACAAGCTTATAGAGTCTCCTCTGGAGAAGGAGCCCCAGTTTGCTACATACAAATATGACGCATGCTTTATTCACACGTTTGCAATTTGCCACAACATTAAAAGCCCACAGGCCATGTTTGTACGATGGGTTAACATAAAACTAAGGGCTTACTGCAATCAAAATAAAATACTCCTTGCTAGCGCTGCTTCAATAATTGACCTAGTCTGGGGTCATTTGAAAACAGTTTAAAATGCATCATTAATCCAGGGTATTCCAAAGCAGCTTTACTAATACGTTATAATAAATTAGAATACAGAAGCAAGGTTGCAGTTAGCGTGCATTTAAAAAAAAATAATGATAACAATATATGCCAGAGATGCAGATTAGAGCAACATCAAAGAGAAAGCATAGGAAACATGATAGCAATGTGACTAAGAAGTTCCAGAAATATATTTAATTGGATATATTTTCCTTATTCTTCTCCTGGCTGTCCATTTTCCTTTCTTCCATGTTTCCTTCCTGTCAATTCCATCGTAACACTCTGGCAGCTTCTCACTCTCCATTATCATTACAAGAGAGTAGCTGGTCTCTAACAGCCACATCAGTGAATCAGAGGTTAATCTGCAATATGAAGAAGGTTACTAAATGGAAGAGAAGGTCAGTCATTTGACTATTTTAGATCACACGCCAGGAGAAAAGCAGGTGAGCAAAGTATATTGTAAAAACAGCAGCCTTGGGCAAGTATTTTCTGAACAAACTTGTGTATGGTGTCCTAAAGAAATGTCTATGAGAGTCCATTGTGTAAGAGTAGAAACGACTAACAGGAAAGACTGGAAAGAATCAAGGGCAAAAATGAAATGAGCCAACATCTTCATTGCCTACATATTTCAACACTTAGAAGTAGAGAGGAAAAAAAAGTTCAGTGGATCGTCTAAAGTTATCAGTGTTCAAAACCCAAACATAAAGCTAGCCCACATAAAATCTGTGCATAATGTGGGGAGACAAAAACAAATAAAAAATCCACATTTGTTAAAAAAACCCTGGAAATTGCCAAAGACGCTGTACATTGTGCTGAATTTATACTCATAAACATATGCTTTCCCATGCATTTGCATGGTGTCTTCCACAAAATCATTCAATTCCTCCTAAGATTATTAGGGCATGTTACATTAAGAAAAATAAACACCCTATCCCTGTAGGAAGCAAAGATGGTCTCCTCACCTCCTCCTGCCCCAAAATACACATGTGTGTACGTATATGTGTGTGTGTATATATATATAAAAAATGGAAAAACTCAAACACTATAACCATTTCTGAAGAATCTAGTCTACCACTAACAATTTCCTTAAAATGCCTTGAAGAGTCTCAATTCACTGAATTTTAGTTTTTAACTCAATTCAGCAAGATTTTACTCTTGTAAGTCACAGAACAAACATTACCACAACACAAGAAGTCGTCCAGTTTTTCCAAGACCTCTGTCTGAAGGGGTTACAACGTGCACAGGCAGTAAATACACGTGTCCTGGCTTCTCATTTTTAATTTGTCATGCACATCCATTCCAGATGCAGAAGCAGGTTGCTGCTTAGCATGATGCCATCTCCATTTCCCTTCTCCCAATATAAAATACAATTTTTCTTCATTGCTTCTGAAGGAGACATCTGTTGTGCGTCTTGAGCATTTGAAGAAAAATCTCTCTCTCACTTACTCATTTTGAAGTTGCTTCAGTGAAAACACCTTTATCTTCCGTGACTGCACGATTACGCTGTGTGGTGTCAGTACATGAACTGCAGCACTTGGAATTTCCAAGTAGGAACTTGCTGAGACACCACCTCAGTTTTATATAAAAGTAATTCCCATGTTAATAACAACTCCTTGTCAAGCGGCTTCTCTCTACACTTTGTGTATGGATGGTTTGAACAACATCTCAGCATCTCTACCGCCCTGGGTGCATCCTCCCCTCACGAAGCAGGAGACGGGGAAGACGTGGAAAGATCACGTACGGTAGGGGACTGTGTTCCCAGTCACATTGCTTTCCCACCCTTTTGCAGCTTTGCTGCTTTCCCTGACAGAGCTCCAGGAATTCCCTGCCCTTCCTGCACACGTGGCACGTCTGTTTGCAGAGCTGAAGATGGCAGCTTCCCATTTTGTTTTTGAATTCTGTTAGTATAGGCAGTTGCTGGAGGTGAACGCAATTTCACTTTCATGTTAGCAAAGCATAGGCTAATATATACGTTCTGGCTGTGCTTTCCCTGGGCTTGCATCTCTTCAGTGGATTGCTTTAGGGAGAAGGGAAAGATAAAACCACTCTCCTCTCAGACCACAATATAGATCAAAATAAAATCTGACCATCATTAGGAGGAGTGTCTCCATACTTGGAGAAATTCCCACCGCTTCACCATCATTGGGAATTATGTCATGGATGCCCTTACGCTGAAAAAGATATAATCTAATGTGAAACACAGGTTAAATATACTGCAGGAGCATTTTGCTCTGCATGTCATTTTTGAGTTTTCTGATAATTTTTACAGCCACCCCAAATACTTTTGATGTCCATGTATGCCGTGTCTCTAATGATCTTGTAACTTTAGTGGAGAATTTGTTACTTAGTGTCATAAAAGTTCTGGATTTACATTTTTATACCAGTGTTACAATTGCGAAATCTGATCAGCAATCTGACTGTCACTTTAGTTTATGTTGAGCAATTCTGGAAAAACAACATCCGCTCAAGCTTGTCATTCATTTTCTATCCATATCAAATGCAACTTAAAATGTAGTCATTTATCAGAGCCTGAAAAATAGCAATATATTTCTTGTAGGATGGCATTAATGTGTCTTTTTCATGCATTTCCCGTGCTAATGTGAAATTACCACTCTGTAGAAAAAGCAATCTAAAAATTTCCAAGATTCAAGCAATCCAATATAACAATTTACCCAGCAATCAAATGAGATCTCAAAAACATTACAGAAACTGAAATGTGTTTTTCCCCAAAAAAGCAAACAAAAAGGAGAGAAAGAAGGACGAGATGGAGTTTTGTTGCTATGTTGAAAATAAAAGGGGTTTCCCCATTGAAGGGCCACAGTAGGTATTTCTGTCTCTGAGAAAAAAAAAAATTACATAAATGAACTACTGCATTAAGGCATGTATTACATTCTGTGCAAGACAGATGATGCCGAGCTGGTGAACCGCTGAAGAGTCAGCACAAAATTTGGTACAATTTACGGTCTCTTCTCAAATTATGTAGCTCTGGCTAACTACTGCCGCATCTGTGCAGGCTTTGCCAGGGACCGGCAAAATTTTGCCAAGGGTATAGTTAATCTGTGCAGAAGAGAGATTTCTGTTGCCAGTATCTGTTGGAGCTAACTCTTGTAGGTGGGAATATCTCAAACCTCCCAAGCATATACGCATTTATTTGACCTTGCCTGCTCTGATACAACCACGTAAAGCTTCAGCAGCATTACCCAAATGTTACATTACAAGCACAACTCTTATCCCAGGGATTGGGTGACAAAAAAAGAAAGACAAACTACTTGTGACAGACAATTATGTACTCTAATGCAAAGCTAGGAGATTTTAATCACAGCGAGGCAAAAACATACGGGATAAAACACTTCTCTCACACTACAGAAGCTGTTAACATTGCAGGAATACATGTGCAGGGCATCTATTTCCCAGACGTTGGCTCTGAAGAGACACACAGGGAGCCTTTGCTCTTCCCAGTCTTCATCTATAAACAGAACTTGTCACAGCTGGGCTATAAAATGTTCTTGCTTGTCCTAAACATTTGTTTGCATTCTCCTAGTACTTAATTTATCGAAAACTATTTTCAGAGAGCAACAATAAGTAAACAAGCTAAAATTTTCTAAATAAACTCATCTGTTATTCTATTTTCAGTACAAGTATGAAAAAATATGCTTTAAGCAAATGAGCACCTTAAGTTAGTCTGATATATCTACACTTACACACTTCAGTGAGCAATCCAATTTCTAAAACACCCTGTATTAACACTGGCGTCCTAACCAAATTCTAGTTCAGATAATTACTCTGCCTAGCTCAATCTCTTAGCAGTATCGCATCCTGTCGTAAACCGTGGTATAGCACAGAAGTAAACTGTTAAATTGCCATTGTATCTTAAGCACAGAACCAATGGTTTATCAATGTATCGATGAAGCATTTAAGTTGTATGGGCCAGATTTTCTAGTCTACTATGTCCAATTTGCACTATAAATTTGGCATTAAAAAAAAAAACAAACAACTGGCAAAGTCTAGGAAACTGCACTGGGCATGGTAACTCTTAGCTGGCACAAACCTGACAGAAGTTTCAGGGCATTGCACGTTCACGGCACTGCCAGATGTCACCAGTCTCCAAACTCCTCGCTGCTGCAGCCCTCACGAGGGGCTCTGAAGAAGCCCTTCACATGGCTCTGAAGAAGCCATGCAAACATTCTTCAGCTACTTCAGGGAAAAGTCTGGCAGATAGGCTTAAACTGATCCAATGAAGCATCTGTCAAATGCTGTTATGTCCTGTCACCAGAGATTTGGCTGAAAAATTCAGGCATTGGATGGTAACCAACAGCTGGAGGTGATGGGGGGAAAGGGATGCTGTAGTCATCTGTTAAATCCACATGTAGCTAGATGAAAGCCTCGTAGGTCAGCTAGTGAGTGCTTCCTAAAGTGGGGCCAGAGGTCTTCAATAGACAGGATCTGACCATGAGAAAGAGGGGATAGGAAATGCCTTCAACGAGATCTGCCAGGAGATCTTAAAAGGGCAGCGTTAAGATAACATTGTCCCCATGAAACACTACCTTAAACAGGAACACGGCAGTTCTGACCCTGAAACCCTCTTGCTATACAATTTTCTAGAAAGCCTTAAATTTTCAGCTTTGCATAAAAGCTTTTCTATCTCCACCTCAAACACCCAAAAAAGAGTGGGCTATCGTAGCCCATATATTTCTTACCTTAGCTGCACATATACTTCATCATTTGTATTCCTACAATTTTCTGAATATACTGCTATTAGTGTGGTGATTAAATAGCTGACTTGAATCACGACCTGTTTGCATAGACTTGGAGTCATGTCACCTTCTCTATGAAGAAAGATGTGTGGAAATTAAGGAGATGAAGATGAAGGATTTGAAAGAGAAGCATAAAATGCTGTTAAATTCCTGCAATAGATTTTTTTCCTCTCATTTACCTCTTGAGCAAACCTCCTCAAGGCCTCTTCTGTAGCGTTTTTCATAAAGAATAGGGAAAGGATTTCTCTGTCAAAGACATATTTTCAGAAAGATTACCCAGCCAAGCCCATCACCCAGTGAAACTCCTCCAAATGTGACAATTGTCAAAACCAGTTTGAAACCAATGAATCACAATAGAGCTTGACCTTAAAAACCAGTTTACACTGGAATTCTCAGAAAGGAGTTGGTTCAGCTTTTTTTCAGCAGCTTGACATCTCCTAAGAAAGCCTTTCCGCGTTTTAAAACGACATTAAAAAACCCAGGACTACTATTTCTTTCAGCCAGTGTAATTTGGTCCCTTGACAGTGAGGAACGTTTACGATAGATGTAGAATTTTTAGCTTGGGATTCCTGAGCTGTGTTTTATTTAACTTGTCAACCCTGAGTTAATTTTTTTCAGCCTTATTTAAAGTAACCAAACATGTCTGCTCCTGGCCCTGATCCATCGAAATAAGTTAGCATACGCTCAGTTTTTGCCGACGTCAATTGCTATGAACGTGTGCATCAGCATATTGCTAGACAAAGACCGTAAGTTACCCGTCTGAGCATTATAGAGAGGAAAAAAAAAAAGAGAAAGAAAAGCTGAATTGTTCTTTCTTCTACATGTGCACAGACACCTGCCTACACACACGGTTGTGTCTCCACTCAACGGTGCGCACAGCGGCACAGCGCAGTCTGGCTCCCAGCCGGGATGCACCTGTGTTACCGCTGCAGTTCCCCGGAGCCAAACGCAAGAGTTACATTCCCTGCACAGGCAGATGAGGAAGCTCAGGAAAGAAGCGAGCACCACATCCCAGCGAGGGGACAAAACGCAGCTTGACTATGACCCCCTAATCAGTGAGCAATCTTGCATCCCGCTGCTTAGATAAGGTCATACAGTCCTCCTCATGGTAGTGGTCTTTCTACAAGTCCAAATGTTGTCATGCACAGAGGTTTCTTGACCTTGCGTTTTGATTTGGATTAATCTGAAATGAATGTGCTTTTTTTAAAAAAAAGGTAACTACACAGACTAATATTAGCTGAAAAGCATTACAAATGCCGAGTTAAACGGAAAGAAAACTAAATATAGAAAACAGTCCATTTAATCCTGTAAGATATACTCTGTTTAGTAACATTCTTGAAAATTGATAGGTATTAAATTAACCACAGGAGGGCTCCCTCTGGTATACTGAGTACAACAGAAACACACTGTTAATTGCCAAAAATAATATTGTATCTTGAAAGTAACAAAGGTTTTAGATCTCAAATGATATTTTCCTCAGTAGGCTCCAATATATACAGGGGAATAAAATTATACATGAACAATTCAGATAAAGAAGTGAATTACAGAAGTGTTAACTGTATGACTGTTAAACGCTTAAATGGCAAACGCAGATTGCCAATGCACTGCATTTTATGACACTAAGCTCTGGTTTACCACACCATGTATAGGGGCCCTTGGAGCTGACACACCGGCACAGCAATGAAGAGGGATGGAGAATAAACGAGGATTGAACACGCTGGGTCCCAGCTGCTGTTCTGGGGAGAGAAATGAGGACTTGCTTGGAACAGCACGTGCATAGAAGCCGAGCATAAAAAGTGAGACTTCATTTAGTCAGTATTTTTTTTACGGTCAGCCATGCACTCTCCCAAAATAGTACAAATTAACGGCAGCAATAGCCAAGCAGGCACTTTTGTAGACTGGGGCCTGATTGTCACTATTTTATTTACCTCTCTGTTAAAGAAAAACAAAACTCTCCTGCCTTACAGGTTGTGGTGAAAGCAAAGGTGAGTAACCAAGAATACGTGAGTAACTGACAGCATCCCAACAGTGCAATCATAGGAAATAAGTGTCCATTTGTGTCCTAACGGAACCATATTTAGTACAACATTGTGTAGCTGTTGAAATCAACGGGAAAAGCAAGGAAGTACAGCTAAGTGGGGAAAAAAAGAGAAAGTTTCATTTTCTCCGGAAACAGAATTCACCAACCCCAGCTTGGCAAGCATTTAACGGTCCTGGAACAATTATGTTTATCGGAACCTGTGTACTAAACAGTAGGAAACGCTGAACTTTGGGGTAAATTTAAATTTTCACCTCTTTCATGGATTTTAGAAACTAACGACCCTTTGCCGGACAGATTTCAGTCTGAAACCCCTTCCTGGACTCAGGGACCCAAGTCAGTACTTTCCCACGCCACCAGGCTTGCAAGCAGGATTTCGTGCCCGTTTGCCAGCTACAATACAGGCCCGGGATTTGTAAGAACTAAGTTGTCCTTACCCTGAGACGCTCATTTAAACCTCACATACCCCAAAAGAAAGACCTAATCATGGGGCTAACCAGAGAGAAATACAGAAGTCACAGGTCTCTCCCCTGGAACAAAGCTTTCCCGACAGCATGGCTGTACTTTGGTCTTCGCTCTGGGCACCGTGCATGCACTAAAATAAAAAGGGCCAACACCCCTGAGATCTCCTCCTGCAGAAATCAGGAGGTTAAAGTAGCACACCCCGCTGCTCCAAAGCGTAGGTAAAATGAAGCCAGAAACCTACCTTCTTTCCTTACTTTACACGTCAGAAAGCATTGCAGTAATACACCTATGAATACGTACTACAGAGCATCTGTGACTAAGAGATGCTGGTGTTCAATCCAATTTTAAGTGAGGAGGTTTGACACCAGGAAGCAGGGAGATGACAACTGAATGAAAAAAGTACCAAGTCAAGTCGAAATGCATTAGGGCTTACTTCACTAGCCTGCCCTCCTTTCAGCCAACCTCGCTGGCATCCCACAAAACCAGAAAGAAGCGTCTCTCACAACACTTTTCACCAAATACCTATATTATGGACACTGGAAAGCTGTTGCTAGAAATCGGTTCTTTTACACAAAGTTATTTTTCATATATTGACATTTTTTTCATATATTGACATTACATAAACAGACAAGGATAAAGCCTTACTGTAACCAAATAAAGCAGCACTGACTTTAGACAGCATCAGATAACCAGATTTGCACTAGGATTACATCCTACTGGTTGTACAGCATTGTTGCTTTTCCTCCACAGAAAAACAAAACTGAAATTAAAAGTTTTATGTGCATACCTTAGTATCCAAACACCCTGGCCTTGTGGTTTTATCAAAAGAAAAGATCAGACAGGATACTTATATCACATATGTAATACTTCAGTGACAAAAAAACCCCCAACAAAACAAAAAACAAAGTTAAACTAAGTGCAAAAACTGTAAGCAAAACTCAATGACACTATAATATGTTAAGGAATTTATAAGATTTTTTTTTAAGGCAATAAAAACTACCTTTTCATTCCGTAGTCAATGTCTCTTATTCCCATAGTACAGCAAGGAAGACTGACTTAGAAATAATTAAACCAGAACTTTTTTTTTCCCCTCACATGTACCACTTTATCGTCAAACTATATTTTATGGAGATCTTGTTGCTCCATGTAATTCAGAACCTTAAGATCTGTACCTTTACTATCGAAACCAAAAGCAAATAATGATTACCAAAATACAAAGACCAAGCCTACCAAGTTCACAAGTGAAAATCTTAGGAAAACATGGTAAGTTAAAAAAAAAGTAAGTTTGTATGAAACACTTAGGGGTTCATAATGCTTATACAATTAATGTACAGTGATCAAAATCATTAATGCTGTCTGAAATCAGGGTTGTCAACACCATCTTCTCATCTTTGAATCTTTCCTGAAAAGGAGCTTTTCTGCTCTGAAACAGAATCTGGACGATGACAAAAAAAACCCAAACAATCTCTTATGTAACTTATTGCAGCACTGTTTTAAAGAATAAAAAAGTCAACTTATTTCATCATGTTAGAATTTCTAGATAGCACTAAAGAGCACAAGTGCCCTATTCTAGGCACTGGGAATGACACAGTCCTCAGGGGACACTCTTCTACCATTGCTAGAAACAGACTATTTTTGCATCATGGACTGCTTTTGAACAGCTTCTCTGCTTACTGCTGTCAGGATATCAATGCCTCCTCCATCAGCCTGCTACCCCTCCTTCGCTCCAGTGCTGTGGCAAGCAGCTCAGGTGGTGGGAGGGGATGACAGAGGCCTCATTCACAGGGAAGTTTAGGGATGTCTTCTTTAGCAATAAATTTATAACTAGTCAAAAAAATCGGAATTTCACCATGACGTCTCCTCAAAAACACCTGATGATCAATAACATTAATTTAATTGTTCTTAAAACAAGATGGCACGTTTATAAACTTTACTACCGCCATCAGAATACCCCTAGACACACGTTTTACCCATGAGGGCAAAACCAGTCCAGCCTATGGCTAACTTACTAAAGTCATTGACAGCTCTGCCCCTCTCCCATGTACATCATCGCAGTCTGACTGTACACGACTGTCATGTGCTGACTCTACATACATACCTATGTAACCTAACGCAACATTAGAACATAGAAGAAAAGTCTGCTGCGGTTTCAGTAGGACCGACTTTTAAACTTGTGTTGTCACACTAAGTATCGAGCAACTGAACTCCTCAAGGGCAAAGAACGACTGCGTTGAATGTCAAAATTCTTGCATCTCCTACTAACTTAATAGGGGAAAAAAACTTTATATCTCTACTATGAAACTATTTCACTATTTCCAACGCAGTCTTTTCTAGTAAGACCTCATTTCTAGAGTAGTCTCAGAAAAGCACACTGACCATCTTCTTACAATTTCCTTTATATTTAAAAGAGTTTAACTCAAACCTTCTATTTCAACCCTTGTTCCTTGTATGCATTTTGGGTTATAACGTGCAACAACAAAAGACACAAGTACCATAATTGCATTACTCACCTCTGCTTCAACCTGCTATCGTCACTGGGTAATGACATTGCCAACATGACTTCAATTCTGACAGTGATAACAGAACTACATTAGAGTCAGCTGTACAGTTCAAAGTTTCATTGCTCATTTTTATTGTTTTCCCATTAAACAGTCCCATTACTGCTCAATTAGTATTCACGTGGGGAGAAAAGGGGAAAAAAAAAGAGGAAAAAAAAGGAAGCTAGTAGAAAGCCCCTTTCAGAAAGCTTAGGATTTAAAATGAGCTGAGGTCTCATTAGCAAGTCTCACTAGCCCTTCATGTATGCTCAGCTGCTGATCTCCAACGTTTTCTTCCAGCATTTTACCCAGAACTATTTTTTTTTTTAAAAAAAAAAGCTTATTTCCCATTGAGTGCTAGCCAGTCATGCTCTGCTTAGAGTGAAGTCTTGAATATTAGGAATTTCATCTTATGTCAAGGCATGTATCTTTTAAAGAGCCATGCAACAAACATGGAAATTATTATTTGCATTGAACGCCTTCACTTTCCTAAAATCACAAAGTAAATTAGAAACTGCAAAGACTACAATATGCACCTTGTAAACTCCTGACAGACGCTTACGATCGTGTATAATTTTCTTTCAGCAGAAATTACTTCCAACTAAAATCTAGCACCTGACACCTACTGTATTTTAAAACCCTTGGAAAGATAAAGTACGCTTCACATTATGCAGCTATCTCTAACTTCCTGCTGTAGTAATAAACATGTTAATAAAAATATGTTCAGCATATGTCATTAACCAAAGTTACGATACTTTGGAGGACTAACTTCCGTAATGGAGAGCTATATTAACAAAGATTCAAATATGTTATTGTTCAACTGAAGCCTTTGACTCAAATACATTTAGGTGGAAAGTGCATTATATACATGGGTGATGACCCTTGAAATTAAGACTACTAATACACTAAAATGATACATGATGCTGTCTAATACGCTCTAACATGAAGGCTATGGAAGTGGTAAACAAGCTAAAAGATCAAACAATCCCATAATTTCTTCCTAATGACCTATGAAATACTTACATTGTATTTAAATTACACTGACAATTACAGTGTGGGAGCACAGCACTGTTGAACAGAACAAATATAAGCTTTGGTGAATTTCAGGCACGGTTTTAGAGCACTGCGTTACAACAACTCCCTAAAACTAAACTTCACTTAATGCAGGTCATACTGTGATTTATGAGCCACACATAAACCCAGCGAGTTGAAGAATAACTTAAGAAAAAAACCAGCTTATGTCAGCTGCTGTTACTAGTAACGGCGATTGAGGAGATTGTAAACTGGAAATATTTAAAAGTTCGTGGTGACATCAGTCTGCCAAGCCGTTACACACAGCGTAGTTGTATCAGGTCACATTAGTAACATTCAAAAGAGAAAAAGACTGTCAGTCACTTCTGTCGAGTTTTGAAGAGAAAGAAAGAGGAGAAAATAAATCTAGGCGGTTAGTTACCTAGATGGATCCCGAGCCGTTTTAGCGGACGTCAGTTCAAGAAGTACTACAGATAGGCAGACGAATGAAAGTTGCGGTAAAAACTCCACTTCTCGTAAGGAAAATCAGACCGGCATCACCCTTGGCTAACCAACGAGGCACGCAACACCCCACGTCCTCCTAATTTCACAGCCAGCTTCGGTGCCCGCTCGCCGGGACCCCTCCCGGCGAAACCCAACCCGGCAGGCTCATTTGTTCGCCCACAACTTTCTCTCCCTGGCGCGGAGGCAGGGCGAGCGCAGGTGCCGCCGCGCTCCTCCGCTCCC
>NW_010537017.1:101090-118837 GCF_000687285.1 Phaethon lepturus | reverse complement strand
CCCCCCGCCCCGCCTACCTCGCCGGCCCTCCCGCCCTGTAACGGCGTGCACGGGGGGCTGGGGGCCTCTCGCATCCCCACAGGCCGCTGGGCCTTTCCTGGTCAGTATTTCAGAAGACGGCTGCTTTTACAGCATCTGACCGGTAGTGCACACACAGGTGGGCATCTCTAGTGGCGCTGGGGGCAGGGGTGAGGCACTGTTAAAGAAATCCACTCATCTGTGTCCCCCTCACCTGTTACAATCCGCTACATGAAAAGTCATAACACTGGAGGGTGATATATATTTTGGCGAGGCCACAGTATCACCCTTGCACCCCGGAGTTTGTATTTCTCAAACTGGATTGTTGGTGGGCCCGTCTGCTGTCGGGTGGAAAGTCATTACAGCCATCGAGGTGCGGAGGCAGTGCCGCCAACCCCTCTGGAGCAGCTGTACCCTCCTTTTTGGCCTGGGATGCTCTGAGTACCGATGGGATTGTCATGGAGGGATGAGTGAACGTGGTTGCTTACCTTCCTGTCTGTCAGCTGTGAACATGGGTGGAGAGTGGCTGGAGACAGTGGGGAGTGGGAGAGAAGGTTAGGTGAGGAGGCACGTGGGCAGGTGGCCAGATGAAGACCCATAGGCCATGGCTGTCCTAATCATGGCTTTGGAAGGAAAGAAATGAAAGGGAAAGCTATCTGTGGTTTGTAGGGAGAGGTTGCATAAATCTGGAAGGACATTGGAGGAAGGTGTCAATAAGAAGTACTCAAAGAAGGAAATAATTCTGAGCATGACATTGCCTTTACTATAACAATGCACTTGTTGGGGCATATTGTGTCTGAACTGTCATTCATTCCGAGTCTAACTCCAGTAATCAGCCGGTACCTCAAACATTAAAAAACACGTGCCAAGCTTAGAACAAAAGTGGTTTAAAAATCATGTCTTTAAAAAAATGCATTTCTTGTTCATTGCATCTTTCTTCTGCTTTCTACACCTTTCAGATATACCGGGGGTACATCTTCTGTTTTTCTCCACCATCTGGAAGTGAAATTTAATTATTAGGTAATTAGTTAGCAATGTAACTTCAGAGGTGGGGAGATCAGGAAAAATGCAATGTTCTGACTGCCATGAAAGCTGGCAACATTGCAGTTTTCCTTCAGATGATCTGAGCTTGTTATCTCAAAAGCTACATACATGGAATACCCAAAGAAATACTGTTGTGAGCACAGGGCTTTTCTAGGTAAGCTCCATACAACTTCCAGCTATCACAATTCCTTGAGAATAGTATCTATCCAGCACTGAATTTTGGGGAAATAATCAAACATAATTCCTTCAGTTGTTTCTGTAAAAGTGGAAAAATATATTCTTACTGTAAAAAGAAATACAATAGAATTAAAGGACTTTTATGTATTAGGCGTGAAGCAAAGCACTATAATCCTCTTGATGTGCCCTTGCTACATTTTGGTCCATCATTTTCTTTGCAAAGTATGAACGTTTTTTAAAATTTCTTTCAGAATACCTTGATATGCCACTTGATTGCATCAGTCTCTACCGCCTATCAGACAAAGCATCTGAAAGGTTCAAAGGCTTTTGCAACAGCGAGGGTTTGAAGCCAAAGACAAGCAATAATATCTTCCCAGAAAATCATAGATTAAAAAAAAAAAAAGGTTTCTTTATTGTAATGGATGCCTGTAACTTTTGCTTCATTTTTGCAGTGCTCTTCTTTCATTTTCATCACCATTTTTCTTCCTCCAAGGATACAGAAAGATGTCTTCCACAGTAAAGAGCAAACATGAGAATTTGCTGCTTATCCTACCTATGCATATTGATGTGATTATAAGCTTCATAGTCTACTGAGCCCGTTGACACTAATTAAGTCCGGAGTTGGTCACTGTTAATGTTTTAACATTTGCTTCTGTATTACCTTGCTGTGATTTTTATTAGATGATTTTTCTTTACTTTACATGAATCTGTTCAAATTTCCATTTGTCTCATGTGAATGCTTAAACAACCCATAACGGTTTTATTTATGCTTTTGTGCATTCTGTACCAATCTTGTTCTAGAAAAAATGTGTTCCTCTTTATGTGATCTAGAAACCATAGCTCAAGGTTATCAAAAGTGTTGGCTTTTTTTTGACCAGTGTATGCAAGACAGTTATGGAGGCACCACTATAATTACATTTATATGGATACACCAAGAAATAAAATAGGGGAAGAACAGTTTCCCAGAAATAATTTAGTACTTTTATGGCTGATGAAAATAAGGAGTTGGTTTTCTTGCTGAAATCTTTTCAGGAGTTTTTCGGGATTTTTCTTCAAACACAAAGTAAAATGTAGGTGTTGGTAGAGTGTTGCTACTAGGGCTCTTGTAAAACTAAAATAGTTCAGTTTTGTCTAAAAATTCCCAAATATATAAAAATTTGGTTTTATACTGTGCTGACTAATTTGTAAAGGTCCAGGTCCAACCACTTGGAGCTATATCAGGGGCAAAATGATATGTCCTAGAGTGAGTAGTGGGATGTCTTAGTCTTTGTTTTCCCTTAATTTTCCTGTTCCATTTAGCCAACAATTCTGAAGTATGTTTACAACTGTATTTGACTTTAAAACACAGGGTTGCTTGAGGAGCAACGTTATTGAAAAGGAGAGCTGAAAAGCAAAAGGTAATTGGGCTAATGGCTAGACAGAAATTAAATAGAATTTTCTACTATTTATTAGTAGAATTTATTAATATCTGTTTTGCTCTTATTTAGACTAGTCTGTATTATGGAAAAAACTATCGAACACCTGACTAGTCAATGGGACACCTCATTCCTGTTGCAGTATCTTCATCTTATTCCACTTTTAAAAATCTCTTAATCTTGTTTGCTTCAGAAATACGATCTTATGTTTCATACCAGGGGATCCTAGTTCTATCATTCTCTTAGTATTATCCCAGTGACTACTGTTTTTATTAATATGTCTGATTAGTTTAATATTAAGGGTCTGATTAATTTTACTAAATAGAGAGGTATAGCTACATGAGAATTTGTTAAAGACGTGGATTTATATCAGAACTGTAAACTGTTCTGAGAGGAGGTGGTGGTAGATGTTGCAGTATTAGTGAGATGTCCGCAGTGATTGAGATTGCTACTGATGGTGACTCATAGCACTTGACTGGAATTTGTAATGTACGTTGTGTTCTGTTTTGTAAAATGCTCAGGCAGAGCAGCAGGGAGGAAGGCTGGCTGTTCATCTGCTGCTGATGGTTGTCCTCTAGCGTAGCAGGAACCTTCTGGCTGGAAGGAGAGATGTTCTGAGTGCAACTGACATTGGTCTTATCCTACAGGCTTAATGTTGTTTTCATATAAGTTAAAATGGAATTTTAATGCATTAGGGATGTGCTAAGGACACAGCAGGGAAGAGCTGGATGGCTAATGAAGTGGTGAGATGAAATTCAAGGATACAGAATGATTAGGACTAATAATCCAAACTAGCAACTGTGACATTATCAGTTAGAAACGATTGAAGAAGAGAAGAACCTTGGAATATTCATAGGAGGTCTATGAGCTACCAATACAGTACAGCTGTTAAAAAATCTAATATAGTCCTCAGATATATCAGATCAAGTATTCCCAGTCAAACAGGGAAATACAGTACCATTGCAAAAGACTGTATCCAAGGCTTGTTCAATTTTGGTTAGTCATGTTCAAGAAATTGAATTCCAGCTGGGACAAGTTAGGTCTTCCACCACTGGAATGGTCAGGAAAATGAAGATGAAATGTAAAATGACTTTGGTTTGTTTGATATTTACTGTTAAGACCTGGAGGATGAGCAGGCAGGGAGAGAAGAAAAGGAAAGAGCTAGTTAAAAATACAGGAATATGTTGCCACACACAAACAAACACTTATAATCTGTCTATATATTAAATACAGAGTAGAAATCTAAAAGCTAAGTATCAAGTGGCAACATTCTTTAATAGTTTTGTAATCAAAATAATGAGGGTGAATAACTTATGTGATAGTTGTGGTTTAAGCCCAGCCAGCAACTAAGCCCCACGCAGCCACTCGTTCACTCCCCCACGGTAGGATGGGGGAGAGAATTAGAAGGGTAAAAGTGAGAAAACTCGTGGGTTGAGATAAAGACAGTTTACTCAGCAAAGCAAAAGCCGCACATGCAAGCTGAGCAAAACAAGGAATTAATTCACTGCTTCCCATGGGCAGGCAGGTGTTCAGCCATCTCCATGGAAGCAGGGGCTCCATCATGCATAATGGTTTCTTGGGAAGACAGACGCCATCACTCCGAACATTACCCCATCCCCTTCCTTCTTCTTCCCCCAACTTTATATACTGAGCATGACATGATATGGTATGGAATAACCCTTTGGCCAGCCTGAGTCAGCTAGTCACAGTCACTAGCCTGTCCTAGTTCTGTCCCCTCCCAGCTTCCCGTGGACACCCAGCCTTCTCACTGGTAGGGCAGTGTGAGAAGCTGGACTATCCTTGACTGCTTAGCAACGACTGAAAACATCAGTATGTTATCAACCCTATTTTCATCCCAAACGCAAAACATAGGCTCATACTAGCTTCTATGAAGAAAATTAATTCTATACCAGCTGAAAGCAGGATGATGATTTAGGTTTAGAAAAAGGATTATATGATGTGGTTTCCATAGTAGTGAAAATGATTGGATTCTTAAGAGATTTTGAAGTTTATATAATAGGGGATAGGTGACTAGATACTTAAATGATGTGAAACAGAGACAATTCCAAATCCACTTTTTAATTACAGTGCATGGCCTACAATACTTTGGAAAAAATAGAATTGGTTAAGGTCAAAGTGTCAACTTCAGTGTGAATATTCATCTTCTGCCACTTTAAATCAGTGCATCCTACTCTACAACTGGGTAGTGGCTATACATAGTGAAGTAGTAAGCATCTTTCTCTTAGACTGTTGTGTTTTAATGTACCACTAGCTAGGTGTACTAAGAGGTATAGTATATTAGGAGTATGTTAGGAGTTATATGGTTTGGCTGCCTACATCTACCACAAGCAAAGCAAAAATGAGTCAAAACCAGAACTCTAGTCTCTTTCTCTGCTGGATGTGGCTGTGACTCTAGGAGGCGTAAATCTATCTAAATAATCCTAATGTGTGCTATGTTATCGTATAGGATTTCTGTCTCAGATTTAGGCTGTCATGTGGGATGCAATACCCAGAATTATTACCAGTTGTTCAGTATATTATCATTGGAAAGCACAGTGTACATTTTTGTCAGTTTTATAACTGGAGAGGAACACAAATTCTACATGCTAAATACTTACAATAATGAACAAGAAGCTTGGGTCCTCTAAAGTAGACAGTTAACTTGTGTTTAAGTGCCTATGTTGCAATGCTTTATACGCTACATGCTTAAATATCCAGCCTAAGATTCCTTCATCTCCTCACTGCATGACACCCTTGGATCAAGAGATTCACACAAGTGTTTTACTTTTGCAGTTTTAATTTGCTAATTTAGATTTTGCAATATACTATCATGCTTTAAACATATGCTAGAAACCTCTCAAATTTGTTTTTAAAGTAACTTAAGAATAACAACGAAAACCAAAGTCCATATGACAATTATATATATTTATCTTAACCAGTTCTTGTATTTGATGGTGGACTCTTGATTCAAATTACACTATGAAAAATGAGGCATACGGTATTATGCTTACCGAGAAGACATGTCTGTTTTGTTCTAAACTTTTAGCTACACCTCAGAGAAACTGATTTGAGACATACTATATTTCACGTTCTTTTTATCTCCATGTAATTATATATTCCAGGAGCAAATTCACATTTGCAGGCTCTCCTTAAATAACTGTTTAGGATATTTTCATTTTTTATGTAATATATTTAGTTTAAGATGTGCTATAAAAATTAGCTGTCAAGAATATTGCAAATCATAGAATCATATCATAGAATCTTTGGGTTGGAAGGGACTTTTTAAGGTCAAATATATTAATTTATTATGACAATTACAATATGCAAGAAGTACATCATAATTTACAGTCAGTTTTTTTCTGATCTGCTGAAATTTGCATAAAATGCATTTTTAATAGAGAAAAAAGATGCTAGATGTCCTGAACTTTATATTGCACAATTCTTGTTTCTTGACTTTCTAAAAGGATGACAGTATTTAAAGACAATGAAATCAGTATAAAGTATATTAATTGCATGGGGCAAAGATCTTGTATCCTTTTTTTTTCCTCTCTCCTTTACCCACCATTCTTACTGTGTTTTGTGCTTAGACCCTGAACTTCCAAGGTATTTAGATTTTATGTTGTCTTTCATGTAATTTAAGACTAAATAACTGATCACTAAGAGACTTTGAAATTCCTGATTTCCAGCCCTTCATATTCTTCTGCATATAGAGGCCTTGTCAATACAGAACTCAGTAGATGGATCTTTTTCTCACTGAATACATCACAAGAATGGGACTTTTTTTTGTTTTGTTGAAGATTCCCAAGCAACATTTATTTTCTTAATGTTCATAAGACACAAAGCATGAAAAGTTATTAAAAATAAATAGAATAATAAAGTAGAAAGGATTACTATAACTATAAACTAAAACTAAATTATAAACTATTAAGTTCAAATCAGCATGCTGTATCTTTTCTTGATGACTTTGGAGATGATAAATGACATTTTTATGATACGTGCTGACACTGAAGGTAGTAAATAAAACACAAAAACACACTCCCACTGAATTTAACCAGAGTAGAGAGAGTTCAGTGCTGGGCTCTTTCCAGAATTTTCTTTGAAGTCAAGAGGAGTTTCCTTTTAAGAAGGTCCAGTCAGTAGACTTATGCCAATTTTTTCAGCCAGGTCTTCTTTATGAATGAGAGAATAAGAGTTATCTTTATGAATGAGACAACACTGGTGAATAAAATGTTGAAGAGAGAAAGTCTAAAAAGACTAAGTAGTTGGTTTGCTAAAGGTGCCAAACAGGATATTAGAAGTTAAGAGGCTGATAATAAAGTGTAAGTTTGATCTAAGTGGAGTCACTGACTTTTAGTTCTTTTGTGCCATTGAATTGTAAATAGTGGAAAGATAACAGGAGCTTTTTAGTTGATACAGATTTATGCTATATTGGGATTATTATGTGCGTTTAGAACTTTATAATACAGCTGGAAATGTTGTAAAGGATTTTACAGATCTTGCTCTGCAAATTTGGGAATTAAAAAAACACACAGGAAATTTCTACTCAGACCCAACATCTGTTTTTTGGTGAGATCCCATTTTTGACTTGTCCCACCTCCACCTCCTTCAAAGCCTACATATGGGCACAGTGATATTCATTTCCTCTCTTGCCAGCTCAAGGAAAAAGATTAATTTCAGACACCCCATGTGTCAAATCATCATTTTAAAATTCATACATCTTGAGGTCATTCTTCTTAATTTATTTTCTCATTGCCTTGGCTGAGAGTGAAGATAAGTGACTTGCCTAAGATCAACTAGATCCAACTTTAATTCCTACTGAAATAAATGGGAATAATATCTTTGTCTCAGGTTTTAATAAGGATTTTATTTACAATTTGTGGATCTTCTAGCTTCTAGTTTGGATAAGGAAATCTGAAAAGTGCCTTTATAAGACTACTGTAAGACTTAACTAGTTGGTCAGACATAGTTTTCATAAATCAAAATATTTACTGCTCCTAATTAATCAAATTTTGTATCTTAGAACTGTCTGATGAGGTGACTAATAAATAGTAGTAACAGTCCTGTCTATAGTGGCTTGGATCACAAGGTAGTTTTTTTCACTTGGACTTGGCTTAAGGGTGGGTACCTAGAATGAAGTTACACTTATTTTCTCTCAGTTTGATGATAGAACCTTTTTTAGTGTTTTGGAGGAAAAAGATAGCTCAAATTCTTGCAGCATCTGGGTTGAAAGATTCACTTGTTTATGAAAGTGTGTTTGAATTTCAGTTTCTCTGTGAATATCACACAATGAGGAACTGGTGCAGTGTAGGTACAGTCCAGAGATAAAGCTGAAATGAGTTCTTGTCACCCTCTGCTCTTTCACAACATAAATATTTGAGGCATTTAACCAAGGTGATGATCCTCTGAAATTTTAGGAATTGAAGGTTATTGAGATCCTTTGATGTGTCAAATGTGGAAGGAGTTATGTTTAAACAAACTGGGGGGGACTTCAGAAAAGTAGTTATTTAGTGCTTCAGGCCGTGTTGAATTCTCTTCTATTGTTTAGCACTCTCATTCATCTAACAAAGGTGAAATATTTTCTTTAGCATTCTTCTTTCCCCCCCCAAATGTATATTTAAAAAGACAGATGAAGTATGAAAGAGAAATGTGTATTAAAGATGGTGTGTGGTGTTGTGAACTTGCTGGGGAATGTGTACCACCTTACAGTGTGTGCCAATGCACATCGTAATGCATACGTGAACTTTGACACGAAGTACTGTGCACTCCATAAGGCTCATCAATTAACTGAACCTCAGAAAATACTGGAACAGAAAAATATTAATTTTAAGAATGGTAATAAAAAGCTATCAGGCACAAATTTATAGGGAAAGGTTCTCTCTGGCTATCAAATCCATCCATCTTCTGTCACACAGAAAAGCTCATCAGGATATTGAAACTCTGAGAAAAGTTTCTTTATTGGCTGATTTGGAATTTCTGAGATAAGAGCGTGTTATATGAGGCCTGTAGCTCCATGATCAAAGTCAGGCTTTCATACTGTGCTAAATACCAGTAAAGTTCACTCAGCATTTTTGCTTGTCAGCAAAGGGGAAATATTTTATTACTGCTGTATTAATCAGCAGTATAGCTGATTTGATGTAGCTTGTATAGCCCTTTTGGGGCAGAAATGTCAAAATGGTGCACACACTTTAAGACTAGGTCGTGCAGTCGAGCTAAAAGTTTTTTTCTATTTTGTAATATGTTTATTAGTGACATAAGTTATAATGAATAATAAAGTTTATTAAATATGAGATTATGAATTAGATACAGATTTTATTTTTCTGACTAGCTAGTCTTTTAATCAATCTCTGACTCCAAAGGAACCAGGAAACTGATAAATGCATGATTTACATTTCAGGAAAATACTTTCGGGGATAGTTTTAATGCTTGCTTTTCAACCTTAAGGTATTAGAGTTGGAAGTAATCAGCTCATGACTTTTCAGACTTTTACTGGATTAGGAATAATATTGATAATGAAGATCATACTTTGGGACAAAATGTTGCAAAAGATGAAAAAGATGCTGCAGGTGATAAGAAGGAAATTGTATGTCCTGTCAGAATGTCGTTGTAGCTGATATTATTTTTAGATAATTCCCTTGTTAAATGGAGATGTATTTTATGGTTTGGTGTAAATGAATGAAAGTTACTTCAATTGTTATATTACATTTGAATTTGTTATTTGGATTAAATATATTTACGAGAGTGATTCTCAGCAGCTCTTATGACAAAAAACGAGATTTATTACATGCACAAACGTGTGTTGGTAAAAAACTGTGCTGGCTAGACATTTCTTCTTTGTTTGGCTGGTTTTTTTCATCCACAGATGTTAGCTGTTTTGTATGGGAATAAAGGTGTTAGTTTATGAGTTTCTTGGAAAAAAAAGTTTAAAGGCTTTGAATACATGAGATGTGTGGACTGAAGCGCCAGAGGACATTGGTGGAATGTTAGGTGAAACCCATGGGGAAATAATTCAACAGCAGCATCTGGAAAGGAACTGTATGTGGCTTTAGGGTTTACTTTTAATGCAAGTAGTTAAGATGAGATTAAATATAGGTGTTAGTATGTGAGAAATGGGGGAGCAAGGTAAGTGATGAAGGTATATCATGTGGAATACTGGGATTAGGAAAAAGATTTAACAGAATCCACAGCGGATCACAGCTGAATTTTTAAAAGCCTGGAAACGTAATTTGAATTGAAGCAAAACAGCTTACATGAAGAATTTATTGGGGAAAGAGAAGAGAGAGGGTAGGCAAGTTCCTTGGCCCAGCTGTGTCTCACTTTTGCCTGAATGGTATGAAGAAGACAGAAAGCTAAGCTACTAAGCCAGCTGTCTGTTGGCTATACAGAGAGGAATCAACTGGTGATAGAGAATTTTCTCTTGTGTCTCTGCCATTTTTTGATATTTAGGACTTGATTCAATTGCCTAAGCACAGTTGTCTGGTGCCGTGTGAGATGCCCTAAGGTAGCTGAGATGGCTTGTAGAGTTGGCAGATATCAAACAGGACTTATGGGAGACCTATGCCCTCTGGTGCAATAGCTGGAAGTGGGGTGTTATCTCAAGTGCACTAGGTGCCTGTAATTAGCCATCTGACTTGTGCCCTTACTACTCGGCTGAGTTGTTTCATATGCTTTTGACCATTGCTGACAGTCCTGAGAAGTGGCTTGATTCAGCCGGCCAGGCTTCATTGCTGATGCCATTTAAGATGCCGTATAATATCCTATTTTACCTCCAGCTGCCAAAAAAGGCACAGGTCCTGTGTCCTACATGCTGTGTTTAGGGAACCTTAAGATATTACATGTGATTATATAAATTCACTGTACTGGGATACCTAGCACACCTGTAGACATAAATGTGGAGATACCCAAGTTCAAATGTCTTAAAAGTCCAATTGAATCCTGCCACTAAGAACATTTCAGGACATTTTGAGCTTAGTGAGTGGTATGGCTGGATTGCCATTTAGTCCCTAAGTATTATTATCTACCATCAGAATTTAGAACAAACCTTTGGTCAAGATTATGTGTCACAGTAAATGAAAGTACAGCTAACGGTAATACTATTAGATTTTTTTTACTTCTTTTGTGATAACCCAGTGTTACCTGTTTTACAACATTTCCTTCTCATCTGTTGTACAACTTATTATCCAGAATATAGAGGCTGAAAAAATCCTCCTAAATGTGCAAAGTCTAGAAGTGGAAGCAATAAAAAATTAGGAAATCTCATTATTTATTTTGCCATGACAACTTCTCAAATAGTCTGAAGTGATATGATCCCATTTTGGTTTTGTCTTTGTCATAATTTCTCCAGTACCAGTCCATTTTCTTCTGCTTGTTCCACTCCACTGTTTTCAGGTTTGCACAATTGGAACATGTTAAAATCTTATTACATTACTATTTAATGTAATAAATTGAAAATTTAACCAGTTCAGTAGAAGCTGTGACATATCCTTATGAGTACTTTTTAATAAGCTCATAAAAACTTATAAAATGTTTGAAATATTTATTTTAAAAACAAAGCAGTAGATCTCTTTTTTCTATATTTCATATAAGGAAAATTTTCAGTAGCTTTCATTTTTGTGAGTTAAATGGGCAGAAAATTATATTCTTTAAGTGTGCTCACATTTGACTGATTCCATTGTGAAAATGGAGCATTGTTATAACATCAAGAATGGTGGAGAGTTCAAGATACCATAATTTCCTTCCTACTATTGGGAAGTTATTATGGTAACACTTTGCAGATGTTATTTTTCTAAAAAGCTTTATAAATTTTAAATTCTCCTGAAGGATGAGTTGCCAACAGTGGCTAAATAAATAACCATTAAACTACTGTCATTTTTATCAGTGTCTTGTGGGAAGAGTGCTGTGGAAAACATAGTGGTGGGCCAGCTGTACTTGAATTAAAGATTTTCTTGATCTTTTAGGCACTGCCTTTGGACACAGAAGGTGATTTTGATGACAATAATGATTGAGAATAGTTGATTTACTTCCAACTTTTTACTTCAGTTCTTAAAGATCTATGCATAACTCACTTTTATTGACAATGAGGTATTTAAAGGGACTTTACCTGATAGGGTGGATGGGCTGGCTTGTCAATGTATTCATTCCCCCCCCACCATTGATATCCCAAAGTATTATAAAGGGCAAATTACTTTCACATGTTGGTCTTGTAAGGGTGATCATGCCTCTGCTTTTTCAGTGTGTGTGGAAAAACACCACTCTTTCTGCCTTCTAGAATTCGGTCTTCAGTCTTGCCTGTAAAACACCATACACACCGTAATACTATTACCATAAATAATAGTAAAGGAAAGTGTGGGAAGTTTTGGCTCCAGTATCATCAATATGCTGTTGATCTCAGTTCTCCGTATCCTTTTCATCCAGCCCAGATGGCAGAGTATAATTGCTTTTCCAGGCTTTGACCAAGATAGGGATATGGATGAAAGTGAGTTGGCTGCAAATCAACTTGGTTAATGGAGAATGCTGCTTGTTAGCCAAGGGAAGCATTTAGGGAAATAGAAAAAGGTAATGTATATGCCATGTCCTGAAAATACATTTTTAATTTTTGCTAAAGTGACTGGCTGTGTTGGCCTCTTACTAACAACAGAGGCCTCTAGTACCATTTATTATTAATGATTCCATTGTAACACAAGTCTAATTGTGGTTGTCTATGCCTCTGCTACCACCTGACTCTAGTAATCCATTTATTTTCAAGTTATTAAAGATTATCGGTGACTACAGCACATCCCTCTGCTTTTAGGTTGCATGAACTGCTAGCTGTAATTGACACGTATTCAAACCTCTGCAATTCCGTGCACTACATTTGTTGAAAATAGCAACAAATATTTTTTAGAAGATGGCAAGTCATCAGTGATAATTCAGAAAGTTCAGAGTCATCTAGGAGACTGTTACTTGACAGATTTGATCTATTTTTTTGTTCTGTCAGGTTATGAATGTTTTTATGTAAAATACAGACATGAATATGAAAGCAGGGCTTTTGTTTTGTTTTGTTTTAAAGATTGTGAAAAGTCTTTGGGCTTGATTTTATCCTTCTGAGTATTTTTCCTGTAATGCTACTACTTTTTTTCAGAGCATCCAACATCATGGCAGAGAATTGGTCATGGTTTGCAGTTGTTCTTAGAACTAGCTGCTCCTTCTGTTAGACATACAGTCCCCAGTTCCTGAGATTTCCTTTTTGAAGGGATGTCAGAACAGCAGTTTCAGTAGCTGTCTGTGGAATTTTCTGATCCACTGGAGCGTGCATTCAGCAAATTTTAAGCCATGACCACCAGAAATGCTTGCATGACTCTCTACTGACATGTAATAAAGTGTTGTCCTTGGCAGTATATTTTGAATGTAGCATGGACTGTCATGATTTTGATGATCACAATTTAAAATGAGTAACTTTATGCGATTCAAGTGTTCACATTTCTTACCTTTGCTTCCTAAGGGGAAAGGCTTCTAGGGATCTGGAGCTATCTTCACATTATAGTAATTTTTGTACATGTTTTCCCAGTATATTTTCACTGGCTTTGTTTAAATTGAGATATCAAAATATTTGAAGAACAATAAGATTCAAAACCCAGAAAATATGTAAATTATTAAAAAATCTATAAGGTTGATATTTATATGCCTGTATTTCCCCTAAATATTTATTTCTAATATTTGAAATAATACTAGTAATTGTATTAATGTAATAATGATATTATGTGTGTTTCTTCATGAATGCTTGTATTTTGAATAGGTGGTCTTAATAGGTTTTGCTCTTTACCATTATGTAAGATGGGAAATACAGTTTTTATTCATTTTCTAATCAGTATAGCCATTACTGTGTACCTGAGATTATAACCCGATAGATATAGATATATCTATCATTTCACTGTATCTGTGCTTTGCACAGTTTGGGGGGTTAAAAGCAATATATGAAAAGTTACAGAGCAAGGACTTAATCAGAACTGAAGCTAAAGAATATAGGCTAGCAATTCATGGTTTTATATACTGCTACTTGGAAAAGCACATGCCCAGTGTAGTAGTTCAGTGTAGCTCTCCAATCATGGAATAAATACGGTTACATTTTGTGTTCTTTTCAAATAATGGAGAGATGAAGAAGGAAATTTAGTTTATGAAGAAACTGAGACGGCCATAAAGAAATACAGGACAATATTGTTGCAAGATCAGTATGGTAACCCATGTAATTTGTTTGACTAAGAGTAGTAGTTTCAGAATGCATTACAAATGCACAACATGATAAAAAACCAATGAGGAATCTTTAAGCCTGTTTATTATTTCTGAACTTGGCACTCCCTCATGAAAGGGCAAGATGAGTAGTCTAGGAATGAATGTGAGTTTAGTCTTTGATGTGATATGAAAAGTAAAACAGAAAACAACTTTCATCCTTTCATGTATTTAAAAATGTATTAATAAATTATTACAGCTTGTTCTTACACTTTTAAAATAAAAGTGAAAGTAGACACCTCCAAACAGTATTCAAATATATGACTACCCTTTCAATTAAACCAAACGGAAAGGGACAGGGTTTCAGTGTATGTGTATTCACAGGTCAAGCCGAGTTCACTTGAATTGGTTATACAAGGCAAATTACATGTTGGAGGGAGCTGCAGGTTTTGTTTGCACCTCTGAGCAGCTAAGCACATTCACTGCAAGCGAAAGGGTAAACTCCAAATCATGTAAAACAATATTCAGCAGGTGTTTCACACAAAGTATGTGGGAGTTGACCTTTTCTGATCTAGTATAAAGGAAAGTAGTCTGAGAAGTGAGGAATTCCTTCTCTTATTCCCTCTGTTAGACTCCTGCAGACAGAGATTATATTGATTTATTAACTCTGTAGCTCTTTTGGAAAGTGTGCTATTTTGTGTTGGCGTGAAAGAAATGTCCTTTCCTGTAGAAAGGACTTGCTTATTTGATTTGCTACATCTTGTTACATTTTGCTAAGACTTGGGAGATACTGTGATGTGAAATCAGTTTACACACTTAGTACCCCTCCAGTGATTCTCTGTGCAGTGATTTAGCAAAACTGCGTATCATGCCTCAATTTTCTCTTTTATGAGCGGAGTTGTATTTGTGTATCAGACAGAGCTCTTTTACTGTTAGTTGGACTTTGGTGTATTTTTTTGTGTCAAACCCTTGTTTGTTGCTTGAACAAGATGTTCTTTGGAATTACTCTCATAGCATCTGACAGCAGTAGCTTCCACTGGGTAAGGAGCTGGTGCACCAGGATCAGAGAGAGTTAATGTACAAAGCACTAACTTTGACATGTTTATGATTGCTGCTGCTGTAATCTGGAGCATGTGATATTACTGGCCTCCATCAACAAAACTTCTGCTTACAGCACTAACCGTTAACAACTACTGCACTTTCTTTTAGGTACAACTGATAGAAAGGGGCAGAGAGGGAGAAATAGGCTGCATTTTACTCCCAGCATGTAGGACTTGGGATAAAGAAATTCCCAAGGAGATTTGAACTGGGTGTCAGGGAGCAAGGATCAGATATTGTAATGAACTCTAGAATAAAGAAATTGCTCTCCGTTTGACTGTCAGGGAGCGGCAAGGGCCAGCAGCTTCCTAAGGGAAGAAGCTGATGGTAACAGGGATGGCAGGTCACCAGCCAGGGCCCAGATCTGCAGCAGCTGAGGTGAGCAGCATAGGCCTAGAAGTGGTAGCCAGGCTGAAGAGTCCAGGTCATCAGGCAAGTCTTGGCCTGTTCCAACTTTAATGATTCTATGATTCCATGATATAGATGGTATTTTGTGTATTGTATGTCCATGAGTAGTGTAGTTAAGGATGTGACTTCAATTTTCTAGTTTTGTGAAAGAACATTACTCTTAACACAGCAACATTTTTTAATAATGTCTAGAGCATTCCTTATTAATATAATTTGTTACCTTCTGAATTGTCAGTTCTTCAGAATTCTTCTCACTTGATAGAACTCTTTTTATGAAATATTAATTTCTAGATAAAAGTCATAGTTTTTTCTTATTATTTGTTAGTTAATATTATTTGCACTTTATGACCTTTGTCTTTACTATTAAAGTCCTTTTTGTAAACAGGATTAGATCAAACAACTGGCCACTCCAGCAGCATAAGCATTTACAGTTTAGTTGAATTCCCTTGTGTTTAAACTCATATTTCTTCTGTTTTCGTATGAGTGACTTGTATTTTATTGTAAACAGTCCTGCAACAATTTAATAAGTGTACTAGCAGATTATATTAGAATTTAATAATTAATGCAAATGACAGTAGAAATGTTAGAGCTATTACTTTACAATAGAAATCCATAAACCGAATTCTCAGTCAGTTCAGATAATCTCCTGATATATGTCAATCACTACGCTTTCATGAGCTCACAGAAGCCCTCTAATAAAAGTTGTAAGCACACTCAAATTAAATTTCAAGAGGTGAGCTAAAGTAATACCTGTAGGTTTAATCCACAGTACAAAATAGATGTAGACATATTGGATCAGGTCCAGCAAAGGATCCTGATCATCATGAAGATGATTAATGGATTTGAGCACCCATCATGTGAGGAGAGGCTGAGAGAGCCGAAAGTGTTTTAGCCTGGAGAAAAGAAGGATCAGGGGGATCTTATCAATATGTATGAATACCTAGTGGGATGAATAAAGAAGACAAAGTCACTGGCAGGACAAGAGGCAATGGGCACAAACTGAAGTACAATAAATTCCATTTAAAGATCAGAGAAGTCTTTTTTTTACTGTGAGGGTGGTCAACACTGGAATAAGTTGCCCAGGAGTCTCCATCCTTAGAGGTACTCAAGACCCAGCTGAACATGGTTCTGGGCAACCTGCTTTAGTTGAGCCTGCTCTGAGCAGGGGTGATTGATCTCCAGAGGTCCCTTCTGACCAAAATGGTTGGTTTATTCCAGGTAAGTTAACTCTGCATTTGACTAAATTCATTCTGTGATGGTTTACTTGCATTTTATATTTTGCACTCCTATGGACGGTCTCCAGTTGATTGCATTCTTTTTTGAAATAGGAAGTCCAAAACTAGATACAGTACTTCTACTTATTCAGTGGCAGGCTACTTTTTTATCTATGACATCCCTACTTACAGCCTAGGATTAGATTTGCCATTTCATTTTCTTTTTTTTTTTTTTCCTTGAGAGCATGATATTGTTGACTCATATTCAGTTTGTTATTCGTTTTAATATCCCAGTCCTTTTCCATAGAACTGTTCAGTCAGATACTGTCTGTCATCTGTTTTACAAAAATCTTTTTTTGGGGGGCTTAAAATTATTAAAATGGAGAAATAAGCATCATAGAATTTGTAAAGGACAACATACAAAAATTCTTTTAATTAGTCCGTCACTGTCAGATAACAATAAGCATAGTCCTAAGTGTTGTGTTATGTATTACTTTTATTGAAATGCATCATATTTATTTCTCCAGCATGTCAATGAAAGTTTGAATTCCAGTGCTGTTGTCTAAAGCACTTGCAACTGCTTTGTTTGTTGTATTTCTATGTTATCATTCAGGTCATGAATATGCAGTGCTATCATAAGAAAAAATCACTTAATGAAAGCTTCTCAAGGGTTGATGAGGTTTTTTGCTAGTCTTGGACTGTTCCTGGCTACTGTTCTCTCAGTGGTCATGTCAGCAGCATATGGCAAAAGTTCTAGGACGAATACTCAGTTTATCTTTAATGAGGGATATTCACCAGGTGTATCCCACTATTTTCTGAGTATCTGTATTGTTTATATCTCACAGGTGAATCTTTTCCATGTTCCCCCTAGTTAACTTGGGAATGAATATGGTTTCTATCTGCCTTCCAGTAGTGTGAACTATATAAACAAGCCTCTGTAATACCACTTCAATCATTATTTGATTACATACTAAGAATTTAATTTCTTCCTGTTTATTTTGTCTATGCCTTCTAAAGTTTAGAGACATCTATGTGTTCAGAAGATCGGCCACTGTTTTCTTTGTTCTCCTTCCAGCAATTGTATTATTTATCTCAGAGCCTTCTCCCATTTTTTGGGCATTTGTCCATGTCACTGCACATATACATATGGAGTTATGATGCCACCTCCCTG